>NW_010406810.1:6678-18626 GCF_000710305.1 Buceros rhinoceros silvestris | reverse complement strand
TGGGGTAGGAGAGGGCAGTGGGCATGTTGGCATTCCACGCTGCAAGCCACCTCCCACAGGGATCCCTGGCGTGCAAAGTGGACCGGCATCCTCCTCGGAGAATTGCAGGGTCAGGCTCCTCATCGTTAGGCAAGCTGCTAGCTTCGCCTGGGAAGACCTTTTGCAGCTCAAAGCAAGAGAAAGTAGATCTCAGGTCAGATTAGGTGAATAATGTCCTGGATCAGCAATATTTCATTGTCCTATGAAGCACAGGATTGTGGTTTGCTAATTTTACACAGGTAGTAGTAGTGATTTTACTAGGAATTTGTTTGTACAGTATGAACAGGAGGGGAGAACCCTTCATTCAGCTTTTCCTGGAAGATAGTCTCAGCTGATCCATAATATTTTTGATGCCGTAGAGAAGTAAAGGAGACCTTTTCTATGATATAAGTTGTATATTAGACCATAGATTTTTTACACTAAGTATGGACTTCTCGACAAGATTCAGTCATTAATGTTTCCAACCCAACATTTGATCATCTTTCTTCCTGGTTTAAATAATTAACCATGAAGTATTTGACAGAAAAAATTAACTGTAAATTGGAACTAAGGTCTCTGATTTATTTTCCCCTCATCAACAGAGTTTCATATGCTGGAAATTATTAATGATGTTACATCTGACCAATTTTTCAGCATCTGCTCTGACATTCTTAAAATTACAGTGATACTCTCTTCAGGGAAAGAATAATACGTATTTTCCGCAAACTAGCAATCCCTTCAGGTTCTCTTGCTTTTTCTTCCCGTGCAGTGCTGTAGTTGTCGGCCAGTGAGGAGCTGCCGGCAGGTGAACTGACATTGTAAATGTCAGAGGTCAGCCCCCGTGTAGGAAAGAAAGAGGCTGTCAAGAAAACAAGTTAACCTTTTTTTATGGAGACCCTCTGATTATATCTTTGTTGAGAACAACATAGTCTTATGGCTGGTCTGTTCCTGCTTGGAGAATGGAAATAAAAAAGGAAACCTGAAAAGGTTATACTTCTGGCAAAAATACTTACTACTGGTTGCCCAAAAGGGAGGAGAGCGGCGGGTTTTTCAGTCTCACTCCTAGATGTAGAGAAAGATTGTATCCTGATGGTTTATCGGTGTACGTCTTCTAATTCTACTTGAGTCAGACAAACTGAAGCCCTCAGCATATTCTATAAGCCAAGAGGTGTCGCCAAATGACAGCAGTAATCAAGCACATTTTCTGTGTCCTTTCACTGGAAGTGCTCTGCAGTGTTACAGCCGGGTGTTCAAAAGTAGAAGTTCGGTAGCTTTGAAGGTTTTATATCACTGTTTTTAATACTCCAAAACAAAAGAATACAGCTGTAGATTCCAGTTTGTCATTCTTTTCTTTTTCCTTTTTTTAAATTGAAGGCTGGAATTCCTTTACAAAAGATTAACTTCAGTGTCTGAACTAAATTTCAGAACTTACGGCCGTGATAAGCCTTTTTCTTTTTAAAGGGGCTTACATCGAGTTTTACTTTAAATAGAAATTGCCCATTCATGGCATTAGCAGATTTATTTATAAAAAGAGTCATGTTTCTAATTTTTTAATGGAAATTAGACTGGAAAATTTATCTTGGGAGAGTTCTCCTATTTAAAAAAAAAAAGCTTTTAAAAAAAATCACTGCTGGAAAGGCGAGGGTGACATTTTTGGTCAAGAACAGAGTGCTTCATCGGTGAAAAATGACTAAAAATGAGTCACTTTGCAAACAAGGGTTGAGACCTCAGCCCTTGAGAGACGGTCCCTGCAGTCTGTGTATTCCTGCTCCACTCACCCGAACACAAACCTGCGCTGCCCTCTGTCAAACCTTGGTGGCGAGCATTGCTTCCACTGGAGTTGGAGGAGTGCAGCTGGAGCAGGGACTGTAGTGGGGAGCAATTAGCCGAGCAGCAATTTCACAGTGAGGTGTTGGATTAGCAAAATACAAGCAGCCTTTAGAACTGATGGGATGTTGAGCTTTTTTTATTATTGTTTGGAAGTATTTTATGCACAATTATTTGAAAGTACTCAGTAAGGTTCCAGATTTTGTTTGTTGTTTGCTGCATGTGATTTGACTGCCTGCCCAGTGCTTGCAGAACAGCTTTGCACAAGAGATGAGCTACTTACCCTATAAAACTTGCAGCTGGAGCAACTAGATTTAAATCGCAGCAGTAGGGGTCAGCTGTCTTCTTGGTCTCTGACTTGTTTATTCTTCCATGAAAACTGAACTCACATTTTTAATATTGCATTTGTATTCCACTTGAGATACTGGTTTTGCTGTACTTTCCATTAAGTGAATTTACATAAAGATGCTGTAAATATTGTACAGCCCCAGGGTAGGATCGCATATCACACAGAGCTCATACTACCTGTTCCCCAGTTTTCTTCATTGATCGCACTGACTTGACTTGAGAAGGAGGATGTAATTCGGGGAAGAGCAAGGATAGTCCACGCAAATGTGCTCCAAGTCTTGCAGCTCTAAGAGCAAAATGAGCGTTTGGTTTCGATGACGTGTGGCTACACTGCCATCTAGCGATACGCAGAGTCGACATCTGCTTGTTTTCTTTCCTAAAGATCAGCATCTTCATGACACATTTGTCTAATTACGGAAATGACCGCCTGGGCTTGTACACCTTTGTGAATCTGGCCAACTTTGTTCATACCTGGACTAACCTGAAACTACACACTCTGCCTCCGGTTCAGCTGGCTCACAAGTACTTTGAACTATTCCCTGAGCAAAAGGACCCTCTCTGGCAGGTAGGCACCTTCCTGATGAAGAGATCAGGAAAAAATTGTCTTGATGTGGTTTTTGTGAATTTGTGTGTTTCAGTTTCTCATAAAGAAAAACCGCAGTACTTTTAGATGTACTAATTCGTTCCATAAAGCAGCTTACCAAAGCTTCACTGTACATGAGAGTTTTCCCTGTTGCTTAAATCTCCATAGGAAGGTTGTGAAATTAACGTGTATTTAAATGTGTAACTAAAAATATCTTTAATTCATTTTATTGGTGACTTCACTTGCTTTTAGAAACATGGGAAGTGCAGGAAAGGCATGTCATTTCTCTTCTCCTTTTGGAACTAACAGGAATGAAGCATTTACAGATGCGTATGAGTATTTTAACAATCGGCTACTAAAGAAATGAACTTTTCTCCAAGTGTGTGAGAGGAAGAGGGCATACAAAAAGAAAAGAGCATTAAGACCATGGCTACCTTAATGCTAAAATTTATTAGCCAAGTAGAAATAAGTTAGAAAGATACTGACAAATGGCTGCGAATTGCCCAAGCGAGAAGTTTACCAGCACTTAATACACTGACGTTACCAACTCTGCTGCTTGATTATCCCACTCTTCTAAGTGAGCAAATAGAAAATACCAGGAATGTTGGAGACCGGCTGAGGCTGAAGCCTGCAGTGACCTTGCAGTCGACACATCTTCAGCCCACCACCCAACAGCAAGAGCAGAGTCCCTAAAAAGAAACTGCTGCACCAAGCAGGGGACACTGTCACGTTCTTTTTGCGCGTGCTCGGCAGACTGATTCAATGGAATGTCTGAGTGCCGTAGGCACATGTGTCCCTACAGCGATAATATGTGTCTCAAATAGCATCCTGTTGAGGCGGCTTGGTAGGAACATTCTAAGATGCAAACTATTAAACCAAACATGGAAATAGATTTCATTTTGCTTACTTAGCATCGGATACTGAATTGCCAAGTTAGACTCTGAGACTGCAAATTTGGACTTACATACACATCTTGAAATTCATGGTGTTAGTGAATAAAACACTGAACTAGGGGGGGAAATGTCAAGAATTTTGCATAAGGTTAAGAGACAATGAATTCTAAAAGTTCTTTTCCATTTGAAAAATGGAAATTAGCCTGTAGCCAAAGGACTCAAAAAGTTAGAACTACTTAGAAAAGACATGAACGAAGGATATTTGTACATTGGTGAAAAATTGGTAGTTTGTAGAAACGTTATTTAAGAACTTTCTCAGATGTGATTACCAATGAAATTACTAGTTATTCTTCTCTGTTTTAGAACCCCTGTGATGACAAACGGCACAGAGATATCTGGTCTAAAGAAAAAACATGTGATCGATTACCAAAATTCTTGGTTGTAGGACCCCAGAAAACTGGTGAGATTTTATCGTATTTCAACAGGACAGGCTATATGTAAATTCAAAAAATGATACTCGCTTTTTGCTCAGACTGCTGTGGAGAGATCTCGATTATCTAATAGCATTTTTTTATTTTCAGAGACCATCCAAATATAGTTTAATAAAGTAAGTTACAACAACAGCCAGTGCAAATATTGAGAATGCAGGGTTCAGGGGGGTGTCAGATTTTTTTGGCTTTATGTGAAAATGAGTAACACTTTGATAAAAGGATCAACAAGATAGACAAGATCTTGTCAAAGCAGAAGGAGGAAAGGACAGACTTTTTTCAAATGGTGTAGGTACTTCATTGCAAGTTTTTGTCTGCCCTGCAAGTGTCTTGTCCATAGAAACTTGTTATTTCATGGTATTTATTTCAAGTCAAGAAATTCCTAATGGACAGTTTGAATTGCAAGGTTGCAGTAGTTTATAAATTAACTTAATGGTTAATTTTCTTCTCTGTAATCAGAAAATTGTGTATATGCTTCCTTTCATCTTCAGCAATCCCCAGTAGCTATGGAGTGCCAGATTTTCTAATGATTTTTGTGAGAGTCTCATAAAAAACCCAATAATTATTTTTAAAACACAATTATTAAAAGTGTGAAAAACAGATTTCAGCATTGGCAGTCCAGTTTCTGTGTTAACTATTTACAGGTCTTTAAATATCCTCAGTTTAAAAGCACAGCAAGCACAGATTCTTACATGACATAAATCAGTGTTGTTGCTCACTGAAATGAAATGGAATAAAGCTGGTTTACTGCATCTGCGGGTATGACCCCCCAAAAATGCATGTGTATGTATTTTTGTTTTAATCTTGGTCTTTTATCCTATTTGCAGGTACCACAGCCTTGTATTTGTTCCTGATCATGCATCCTTCCATCATTAGTAACTCCCCCAGCCCAAAAACCTTTGAGGAGGTACAGTTCTTTAATAGAAATAACTACCACAGGGGGATTGATTGGTAAGATGGGTTATTAGTATAAATATAAAAGTTTATGTATTGTGAACAATACAGAAATGACATTAGCGTTGGTAATGGAAACTGATTATATATAGTGTGAGATAAAAAAGTAACCTTCGGTGACCTTCTAAAATGCTGAATAAATGCAAGTGAATAACAACCTTGCTACAGAAGTTCATAAATGCACTCACTTTTATGAGGCTTTCTAGTAAATATCCATATGTTAATATATGCAGAACAAAACCAAAATATGTATTTCTCCTTACACGTGCCTTTGAAGTCGGGACAGTGATGATTGTTAGTTGGATATATGGGAGCAAAACTTATGTTCCTGCTGGAAACCTCATTTCTTAAGAGAGAAGGTGGTAATATCAGGAAGAGGCATTTTTTCCTTTAAATTGGATTTAGAAACAGCAATGAGGTAAAAGGGGGACAGGGAAAGCCTCTCAAAATGTTTTTCAAAGATCAGGTAATTTGAAAATATTAGTGTCTCTGTAGGGTTAGCAAGCGGTGCTAAAAAAGAGAATGTGTCACTGCTGCCGTGTTCACTGTGGCTGCCAGGAATCACCAGACACAGCTACACCCAGAAGGTCATTCTTGATTTCTCTTGCTTTCAGAAAGTGCTGCAGCATAAAGCACTACAAGATGAAAAGCAGTAACGTGCCATAGTGGATGGGGAGCACAGTAAAAGATTATTGATATTTTATCTTGTTTGTTTGTCCTTCCCCCCCCACCCCAGTTCAAGGGGAAATTGACTTTGTATTCATCCATAAAATTATCAGGGTGAACACTTACATGATTCTAGTGCAGATACGTCAATATCCAATTTCTTTTTTAGTTAGTTTTACAGTTATAATTGTTGCAGCAGGTTCTCACTACAGAGTGTGGTGAGTCAGCGGGTTATTACCGATAGAGGGATGCCAGTGGAATCACTGGAAATTCCAAAGCTGGCTCCTTGCCGTTCAGACTTTGGAAGTCACTGAGATGACATGCAAGGGAGGCATAGTGAGTCCACACCGATGGAGACAGCCTGAGTACAGAGAGCCAGTGTGTCCACAAAATCAACATTTGCATGTTACTAGAAGACCGCTTTGCCGTGTCTCTCATTCCTCCTACTGTATCCACTTCCCTGATAAAACTGGTCTGCTAAACATGGGCGAAATTACCTTCACCGTAACACAGAGTAAATGCACTTCTGATACAGAATCTTGATCTTACGGTATTGCTCTGTAACTGAAAGCAGCAAAAGGCCAAATTTGGAAAATTAGTTCTCTGCTTTTGACTTTGATAGTAGTTTGTTTTGGCTGGAAAGTGATATTTCACTAATTTTAAGAAAATACGTGAATATCGTAACATTTTCATCCAGTTGTCAAAAAATAGCTGCAATGTCTAGTTATTTGTAGTGAGAAGGAGCAAGCTAGTACTAAGTAAAAGATGATCAAAAATATAATGTAAGCTTCTATTTGCTCTTATTTGGCAGTTGTCAACCTCTGTGTGGCTTTGAAGTAATTCTGAGTTCGATGTTGCTTTCCTAGGTACATGGATTTCTTCCCCACTCCTTCTAATGTCACCACTGACTTCCTCTTTGAGAAAAGTGCCAACTATTTCCATTCTGAGGAAGCCCCTAAGCGAGCTGCTTCCCTCATCCCCAAGGCCAAGATCATCACCATCCTCATCGACCCATCTGATCGGGCGTATTCCTGGTACCAGGTACGCACTTTGGAGAACACAGGCCGGCACAAGTCAGGGTTTCCTCCTTGAATCCTCTCTGTATATCCTTTCCGTGTAAAGCCTGTGGATAATACAGGCTTTTGTTTGTCAGTCAGTGCACTGCATATGATTACCCACGGGCAGGTATCTGTCAATGTAAACCTGAAAAGCTGTCAATAGCAGGAAGCACCTTTTCAAAAGGCTGCCTGTAATATAAGCGTGTAAACATTCTTACTTGCTCAATTAGTTTAATGTAATCGGCACGTACAAAAATTCATTTATAAACACAGTTATCCAGTTCATGCTCAAAATACAAGATAAAGAAATTCTGGTCAGTAAGGCCAGGTCAGTAAGACCAGCCGGTTTTGTCTAATTTCCCCAGCTTTTGTGGTCTGTAAAGTTCCAACAGTGTAACTTCTTTTACAGCACCAGCGATCGCATGAAGATCCTGCAGCTCTAAAATTCAGCTTCTATCAGGTGATCACAGCTGGACCTCGAGCCCCATTTGAGCTTAGAGCTCTCCAGAAGAGATGCCTGGCGCCTGGATGGTATGCTACCCATATTGAAAGATGGCTAACTTACTTCCCACCTTACCAGGTGAATGACTGTCACTTGACACCCTAATTTAATATTCATCCTAGAGATGGCCTCTGTAAAAGTCTTTTACTGATCCTCAGGGATATCCTAGATGTACGAGAGCACATTTTAAGACATTGATGGCGATTGTTCATAGCTATGTTCTAAGTAGTTGGTTGACATTGCTAGGGATGTCATGTCTTAGCACCTCACAGCTGAGAGCTGCTTCTGCAAAACAAAGCAAGGAATAATCTGGAAGCTCAAGAAATGTCACTGCTGCTCCTTGACTGCCTTTGTACCCTGAACTGCCTTTAACTTGCATCTGGTATTCCTTTGCTCATACTTTCATTGCTGTACGTCTGGCGCTTTGTTAGTAATGTTGAGGAAAAGAGAATCAGGCATGCAGTGCTTTGTGGTCTCTTTAATATCAGAAGGTCCATCAGGATTCCCAAAAGAAAAACTGAAGGAAAATAAAGGGAAGCTGCTCGATAATATTTCCGTCTGCTCTGAGTGGTAGCAAGTATCAACATTAAGGGATGTCAGCTGGCATACTGCCTTCCCTGCATGTGTCATGAAGAGTCTTGGAGTCTGAACACTTTGGGGTCCATCTAAAAAGGGGCTTACCACATGGAGATGGTTGTGATCTAGTGGTTTTGTAACACCTTAACATTTAAATGCATCGGTGTCTTCACCTGCTTATTGCTCCTTTCATGCAGTAGTCTCCCACTGTGTCAACCTCCTTGGGCTGTGATTGTAGTAGTAAATAAATCTGTACTTGGGCAAGAGTTCACACACTTCTGGCACAGCTGGGACCCATAGCACAAAGCATCTTGCCAAGCAGTTCCAGAGCACAGTTAGAAAGATAACAAGGACTGTTAGCATCAGGGAGCGAGGACACAACCAATTTGGTTTTGCAGGTGAGAGAGTTTAGCAATATGGGTCCAAGTCATATTGTCCCCTTTGGCCTCAAGACCAGAGGGCTGTCTCTGATTTGGTTTAGTTAGCAATACAAATAGAGCGTTTCTGAACATCAGCATGCTTGGCACCTCAGGCATCACCAGTTTTTTAGGTGAATTCATGTTTTGCCTAGCATGACTTTTCTGTAACTGTCACAGCACTGCATCTCTGTTGCACACTTGTTTTTGAAAATTCCTCACATTGCTGCCCATAACAGTGCATCCGCCTATCAGAGCCTCTGCTGGGACTCATTCACGCACTGGAACAGCCTGGCGTGTTGGTGTTCCGAATCATCTGTGTTTGGTATTTATCACTGATCCTGAATCCTCGATACATTCTTTAAGACCAGTTTCTCTGTGGAGGTTTGAGCCTCAAAGTGTGTGTGTTTATGGACCCATGAGTTTCAGTACAAGCGGCACATAAGCAACCTGAAAATCGGATCTCCCTGCAAGCTTCTGTTGGCATGTAACGTACAGATCATGAGCCTCCTTCTGGCTTTGTGTGAGATCAAACCTCAAAACATCCTAAGCACTGAACATCATGTGATATACAAGACCAGGCAGACAACATCACATGATTAGTATCTCCTTGGTAGATTTATTTCTGGAATAGATTTTTCTGGTATCAGCAGTGCATCTGGCACGAGTCCCTACCCAACATTTAAAGATGACTTCAGCTGAGGGAGGTTGGCTGCAATCTGAACCTTCTGTTTATCCAGGACTCACTTAGCTGAAACAAGTTGGCTGGAGTCTGCACCTTCTGTTTTCCCAGAGTGTGCCAAGGAAGCTCTGATGCATCTAGTTGGTGTGCTCTCCACATACTCTCTTTTGGGCCAGCCTTGCAGACTTCCTGAGATGCGCAATACTGTAATATCGTGATACTTGAATTTCTCTACGTTATGTTTGCATTAGCTTTTCTCCAAAAGTAGCTCGTGAATATTGAACAATATGCATTGTCAGATTTTACATCCCACAGTGACAGCAAAGAATCAGCCCTGGTAGCCTTATGTTTTCTCTGTAAAAGTACTAGGAATTAACCTGCATTGCAGAAGCAACGCTCTGCAGTCAGCCATGTCCAAACCAGTTAGCAAGGAACTGCTGAAGCATAGGACAGTTAAATAATGCAGACCTAAAATCAGCTCAGCTTTAAAGTACAGCCTTAACTACAAAATGAGATCCTTCCTTCACCAAAAGAGCACTCGCCCAGACTAGCTTAGACTATCTGTAATTTTTAGTGCTGTATAAATTTGGGGGTCTCAACACGTGTGACGGAATTGAAGTCTTAATGTCGACTGTGAAGTCAGCAAGGCATACAGCACGTGGTAGAAGTAGCAACAGGAATAGGTAAGGTTCTGCTTTCCATTAGAACAGTACTAAGAGCACACTTGTCTTACACGGGAAGAATTTGCAAATCTCAGAGTGCTTAAGCCTGTAGCAGCACTTAAGGCCTGTTTTCAAAGCTTATGTCTTAGGAAAGCAGTGAATTAATTTTTAGACTCAGACTGTAAACGTACATCTGACTGCAAAAGCTGAGTGAGCTCCTGCTTTCTGAACAGCCTGATACAGCCTGATACTAAGCCACGTCTAACTCTACGTGCTATATATGGATAATTCTTAAAGACCGGTGCTTCGAAAGAAGAGACATTTTCTCTCTTTTGATTATGCTCTGAAACCTCATAGTCTTGCAAACCTCTAAACCTGAAGTCCTGGAAGGAATTAATTTGATTTTAGTCTCTCTGCTTGCATGGAAATATAAAAACAAGCTTCAGTACTGCTTGCAGAAGGAGATTGTTGAACGATCTGCAAATCTATTTCCCCTCTCCTTTTCATCACTAAAGCCTAAAGAAACAGTAGAGGTGTTTCCGTGACAGGAGATGAATGCTTGACTGATCCAGCTGAGACCTTGCTTCTCCTCCCACAATTACAAAGACCCAAACTTGCTGCAGGGTTTGGGCACGGCACCACATTTGATAAAATTCGCAGGTGGTGTCTGTTTCTCTGAAGACTGGCCTCCAGGTAAAGGTGGCCCTGTCTGAAGTAGCCTACTGTGAGCGTGTATATGGTCAAGCACTTGGAAAGAAGAAATGACCCACCGGTGCCTGCTTTCTTGGAGACGTGTTGCACATTCTTTATCTGTCTACAGCTCTGCTTTAAGGTCCTTGTAGAATCTGCCTTTGTTTATATTGTCAAAGAAGTTTTTTCCTGCCTTTACGTATTGTTTTAGGGGTTTAGAAGTGGGGCATTTCACCGAGCATCTACCTAGTGGTTTCTGTCTCTCTGGTCATTTCCAGTGACAAGCGTTTCAACGTTACTGTAATGTATGTATGTATGTATATGTTTGTCTCTGTGAGAATTATAGATTATTTCTCTACACATTAATATCTTTTTTCCTTGGCTAGGCAAATCTCACTCAATTTCCCGACAATATTTCTGGTCTTTCAAGATCCTTCACTGCTATTTCTCTGTTGCCACAACAGCTTCCAATTTAGTATCATTTCAGATTAAATTAACATGCCATTTACTCTGCTCCCAGGTCATTAATGACGGTGACAATTAAAACAGGACCAATTATTATTCTCGGGAGCAGTACTCTCCATGAGTTTGACAGAGGTGGAAGTTTCAGTTTGAAGCTTGAAATAATGAATTTTAAATTAATCTTCCATTTATTTTATTTGTTGCAGTTGCTAATTATTGATGGACAACAGCTGAGAACTGACCCATCTACTGTAATGGATGAAGTACAGAAATTTCTGGGAGTCTCTCCTCATTATAATTACTCTGAAGCCCTAACGTGAGTTACTTTAATCATCATTTTCACATGTTCCTGCATTCCTAAAATACCAGTTAGTCTGTAAGTAATTCACTGCAAAATAAAGCCTCTCATGCTTGTCCTTTGAGCTGTCAGTGGGATGTGTTCTCCAGTGTCGGCAAAGAACACAATCCAGGGTTAGCTTTGCTGTCATTCAGCCACTCACTGTGGATCTTGACTGTCACAGAATTAGACCTCTGACAAATGGACAAAGTAAATATTGCCTTGTGAGAATTGCATATGAATTTTGGAAGAAGGAAAAGGAATTTTATTTCCACTACTGGAACATGGAATGCTGACATGCATAAACAGAAAGGAAAGAGAATTAGTTTCTCTATTTTTTATGTTAGCTGCAAGACAGATTCAGCAGCATCAGTCAGGAATGTAACATCCACTCCGTACCTCAAAAATAATAATCCTTTGGGTTCTGACATTTTTATTTGGTTGCCCTTAAAGTAAGACCGATAACTGCAGGTCTTCAATCTAAATTTGGGAGATGCCCCCTCCTTGCAGTATCTCACAGCTTTTACATTGCAAAATACTTGTTTCAGGTTCGATTCACACAAAGGTTTCTGGTGTCAGCTCCTGGAAGAAGGAAAAACAAAGTGTCTTGGAAAGAGCAAAGGTAGAAAATACCCCCCTATGGATTCTGAGGTAAACCATTATGCTCATTGGCATTTTACAGGTATTCGGTTGCCACACATGGGACAGCACACAGGCAAAATCGTAAGAAGGGAGAGAAGACAAAAATAAGTAGACGTTCATTATGTGAATACCTTTACCTACAAA
>NW_010406810.1:0-6598 GCF_000710305.1 Buceros rhinoceros silvestris | reverse complement strand
CTACAAATGAGACATTTAAGATAGCTGTGGAGTGCATAGACTTTTTCATTCTTTATTTCAAATGTGAAGAATTTAAGTCATTAAAAAAAACAATTTTGAAAACTTGTCACCTCTTAGAAGAATAAACTTGGCACCCCTGAAATTCACCTGGAAAGCTGTCACCTCTACCTAAGTGACTTAAGCACTCCACTGAAGACTCCACAGTGCATGGCCTTTTCTCAGTCGTGATCAGTTGGGCGTATTTGGGTCCCTGTCTCTGAGAGTAGTTAGACCATGACAAGTAATGCAGGCTCTCAGACAACCCAGTTTTAAGAGAGGTTAGGTTCTGTTTCTATGAATTTTATAAATACCTTCCCCAAACAAATGCTCAAATGAAGATATTTCCACCAGATCAAATGCTGCAGACTGTACCCAAGGTCAGTTTAGTCTCCTGTTTTACCTGTGAACTCCTATGTTTATTCTGTTCTGTGTTCCCACTTCATTTGGCCTGACTAAAACGCAAATGAAAACTTACAGTCTAACAGCAGTCAGTATTCATGTGGTGAGTAAGCTGGGGTTTGTTTCTCACAGTACTCAAATTTTAAATAATTTTCCATCAATAGAATCATACTGATAGAAAATCATTGGGTGAGAAGGCTTTGGGACAGAGATAAGAGAAGACTGTGTTTGTTTATTGTTGTATTTTTCAACTCTTAAGTGCTTCTGACAATGGGGTTGCTAATCCATACAAGCCTACATACAAGGATATTTAGAAGCTTTGATTCCAATCACGCTTCAGTAAATTCAAAGTAACTGCATCAGCTTCAGTGCAATCCTTAATTTACATGAGTTCATTCTGGACAAGCTTTGTTTCTCTGAAATCACCGTTTACAGTTCAGCTCCTACCTGAAAACCCTGAACTTGCATGCAGTAGATAACATAAAACCGTATCAATTGCGTAAGAGGGTGAAGTTTTGACAGGTAAACCAAACTTTGAAACCTGAAAGTCACAGCATCTGGAGTGCAACACTTTATTAAATAAAAATATCTCCTTTTGTATCCATCAGTGCAGGGCTTTTCTGTCAAGCTACTACAGAGATCACAATGTGGAACTGTCAAAACTCCTACACAAACTGGGACAGCCCCTGCCGTCATGGCTGAGACAGGAGCTACAGAAAGTGAGATAGCACTGGAAAAAGGCTTTTTGAAATCTCTTTTCCACACTTCAGTCATCATACCTAAAGCCTCCGGTAGCTACCAGAAGGTCATGCAGGATATACCTCTTCAGAACAGAGTAAAAGACAGGAACTGTTTCCATGTGCTGGCATGTGGATTGTGAAAATACATGTGTTTCTTAGAGCTCTGGTGGGCCCAGTCTTTCTCATAACCATTCTGGGCCTGTGGACTTGTGGACTGCTGTGCACATATGTGGAAGTTACTTGCAACTGGTATAAGCTTCAGAGATACGTGTCCTTCCCAATTTCATGGTAAATATTTACATTTTTATACATGGGTTTAAAAGTATTGTATCTCTCTTCGGTTTTGTAGCCCATTGTTAGACGCTGACAGATTTTCTTACTGTTTGATTATTGTCTTGCATAAAATAACTTCATGTCGCACAAAATGCCAGGTGTGCTTCTGCCTTTGGAATCATCTTGCTAATACCCAAAGTACTTACTAACACGGGTGAGGAGTACAGTTATCATATGATTTAGCTGTGCACAGCCACAAAATACACGGAGCACAATCTGGAAACCACAGGCAAAAGCAGTGTAGAAAAAAGGCCAAAACCACAAAAAACTTTACACCACTTGTGAACCAAACAAGCAGTGCAATGAACAGGCTGTCTCTGAGCAGCCAGATGCAGATACCGCGCTCCGGACTTAGATTGCTGTGAATCAGAAGTGACGCCACTGAAATGAATTAAAAACTCATAATGAGCAGAAACAGATCCATACTGAGACTGCCTTAATTTGCACCGCTCTTTTTTTCTTTATTTATTTGCCTTCAGTCTATGCGTTCTGTATTCCAAAATGCCTCAACCTGATCAAAATTGTAGCATCTTTCAGAAACCTTCAGTTTATGTCTGCTGCAAAAATCTGTCAGATTTCCAGATGAAAATACTTGTTCTGGTCCCAGACGTTTTAAATGTGTTCGATATTATATATTAGGAATAAGCTTATGGGGGAAAAAAAAACCCCACAGTGTGTAATCATGGTAAAAAGTTACACTCTGATGATGGAAAGCACAAATACCCAGCCTGACATTTATGTGATGCATTTCAGTGACAGACCTCACAATGTGTCAGTTTAGATGTGAGATAAAGTCTACTTAATAATACTTTAAAATTGAGAAAGAGGATCAGTGAAAATTTGAACTGAATGTGGCCTTAACGCTTCTGCACGGAACTTTGGCTCCGAGTGTTTCTAAAGGCATGAAGAGGTAGTGAAAACCCAAGAGAACTGCAGTACCTAATGCAAGGCTTTTTACCGTAGCTCTGTAATGTTACCATGATTGGTTTTAGGGCGAGTAGTTAAAAACATGCATCAAATGGTGGGAAAACTTCCCATGTCTCAGTGCTGTTTTACATTTTATGTAATCATATAATTTAACTTTCAAGGTAATGGAATGGAAACCAGTCTGTAATTTCCTGAATAGAAAACAGATGTTGAGATCCTTACTGTACCTCTAACTGGTAATCTTTATTATTTATTGATTTTTGTCTATGTAATATGTGGTTTTGATAGGCCTGTAAAGAAAAAATCTAGACAAATTTGCTGTATATAACAATATTCTTTATGCAGCACATCTCTGCTAAGGGAATATGCATGATTAATGACGAGGACCTACTAGAGTAGACATTTTTTAAGATGAACATCTTTATTATTTATTAGACAGAATGAGAATTTTCATTTCACTTTAGATATTTACTGTTATATGGATTCATCCCAAAAGCTGACTTGTCATAAAATACTTATTTGATAAAAGAAACGCTTTGGATTCTGAACATCTGTAAAAGCAAATACGCTGCATGCTATGGACAGCTCATGCGTCCTGCAAGCGTCTTTATGGATCTGTTACAACTAAATTGAATAGCTGGAGAAAATACCCGGGGATTTCATCCTGGCATGATTAATTTTATCCTTGATATAACCTGATATAACATCACTCAGAACATTTTTTGAAAATCAGCAGTAACTGCACACTCCGTGTTCTTCAGTGCAGCAATTACAAAATAGAAGACAACAGGACAAACCGTGGGTCTTCGTGGTGAGAGGACCCTCTGCACCCTAGCTGAGTGCCTGCTACGCGCAGGAGGAACGGGCTTCCGCCACTTCGATAGTTCAGTCTTCGCTTTCAAGAACTCGCTTTCTTGACTCCTTTCTCTGGGAAATCAAGGCCCTCTCAGAATGAGAACGAGTGGGCAGTCAAGGACAGAGTGGCGCTGGGAACGTGCACGTTGGTCACACTGCCCCTCCGGAAATCTTCCAGCAGACAGGGTCTCAGATCTGTGAATTGCTTCTGGGAAGTCCTCTCTGCGGTTTGGCAAGGAGCCTGCTGCGATTGTGGGTGATCCGGTGAGAGAGCCCAGCAGCAGCCACCGTGAGGCACTGGGAGGGTAAGCCCCTCGCACGCACGGCCCTGGCCTGGGTGGAGTGGGCTTGGTTTGGCAGCTAAACAAAAAGCTCATCCTCCAGGAAGGAGGTGACCCTCAAGTCCCGGTGAGGAAAACGGCAGGGTCGAACTCTCCCGCTAAGGGAGGGAACTGGCAACAAAATGAGTTCGTTCCTAGTGATATCTTCAGTGGATTCCTGTGGTAGCTTTACCTGAGTCAATACTATGAACAAACCAAACCTTTTGGACCTGGGACTGTGCATCAGAAAGGCTGTGATCTTGAATCAGGGTAAGTCTGAGCTCCTGTTGAGATGAGGCTGACCTTTTGAAAATGCGCCGCGGAATGAGCTTTGTGTGTCGGACACAGGAGCAGTGGAGGAGTCATGGCAAACTGCTGGGGCACTTGGCGTTCTGACGCTCTGACGGTCACTTATCACTTGTTCATGCAAGGACGGTATGATGCCACCTTTTTTTTTCTCTGGAACTTTCTAGTTCAATGTGTTCTGACATTCAACAGGAGACTTTAAGCAGCCGAGTGACTGTAATGTGCCGTCAGCGTGGTGAGGAGTGAAGAGTCTGGGCAGAGCAGGCAGAGAACAGCTGGATCGCAGGACGCACAGAGCCCAGCTGAGTGAGCCAGTCTCACACACCATGACGTGTCTGGCAAATTTAACCCCTCCTGTTCCCAGCTTAGTGACAGTCAGCGTCTGATGGCCAGGGACAGGCTGGCCGCGCTCTGAGAGAACACGGGCTCGGTACAACGCGTTTGTGTTTGCTCGCCACAGTCCCATGTTTTCTCGTGGTTGGCAGAGCAGCCGTGGCTTCAGGTGCCCTGGCAGAGAACTGCTCAAGCAGGTTCTGTAATGAGCGCCTGGCGATGTGATTAGGTTGTCATCAACGTGACTCTGGAAGCTGCTTTCTGCAGACATCCGTGCCATGAAAAATCAGTGTATGGTTGTAGTGACACCCCCTCGGGGGGTGTAAACACAGAGCCTGATACGAAACCACTGAGTTGTTTGAGCAAACATTCCTGAAAATACTGAAACTTCCCCAGTTCCACTTGCGCAGAAGGAATTCGTTTCCATGACTTGCAGACTCTTGTACAGAATATCCTTTTTCATTGCTTAAAAAATGTGAAACTTCCTCAGGAAGAAATTAAATAGATATTTCAGTGTTTATAGATGTAATACACTTGTCATTCACATTGAATGAAAATTGCTGGAAACATTTTTCTCAGAAGTTTTTTAAAATAAAAAATAGATATTATTCTGATAGTGGCATGGTATCTGAAGTGCAACAATAAACTCTGATAAGAAAATGTCGTGCTGTGTGGAAATGATTTCTCTGTTCACAGAAGATGTCCTTTTCCAGGTTTGTTAGCAGGCAGCGCAGTTTGACAGTAAGCTACGGCACAGTCCGGGAGCGCAGGAGCAGCCTGAAAGGTTTTCAGAAATGAAAAGTATTGCTTACTTCTGTGAGTGGATATTACTGCTTGATGCAGCTGCTCGTTTTACTGCTTTTGCTTCCTGTTGACGTTTTATTTCTTGTGCCAGAAATTGCTCGTGTGCTATAGAAACACTTGCAGAGCTGCTGTTTTTAAGATGACAAGCAAACTTGAGTGAAATTACTCGCCGTGGGGATTCAGTAGCTGTGCCAGTGCATAAGCCGACGCAGACGTGAGGAAATCTTTCTTAGAAGAAACCTCTAAAGATGGTACAAACATCCACCGGAAAATTGAGAGGTAACAAATTCAGAACAGGGTGGACAAGTGTGCTCTGTAGCTGGGCAAAAGCTGCTCAATACCTTCCGAGAGATGTGGAAAATGGGAAACCCGTGTTAACCAAACACCCCCTTTGCTGTAGAGCAGTGATGCAGTCTGTCGTTTATAGAGGTCTAAGCTTCTTTGATAACACAGATCTCTATAATCTCTAAGAGTAACAAAAGTGGAATGGTCAAGCAAAGGGAAGAGATCCTTGCTGCGAGTAACACCTGCCTGACCTCTGCCTGCTTTCCTTTACTGTGTCTTTGCAGTTTTTCCAGCCCCCAGATCCTTAGAGCTCAAAGGCCAGTGACTTTTTTTGTCTCTGTGGACCACATGGATGGATGAAGAACGCGCGACAGTCAGCATCAAAGGACAGATCACAGGAACAGGAAAGTAACTCACAGCTGAGCCCAGGGGCCGGAGGAACCCGCATGGAGCAGGAATTGAGACAAATTAGAGACAGCTTTGACCAGGGTGTAGGAGCCCGAGTCTGCACCGCTTTGTCTTCTGTCAGGTTACTTCCCTCCTTCCGTTTTAACACACGGTTCTGTTTCTTCCCTTTTTCTGCTCTGATCCTCTCTTTCTCTTGAGGAATTCCGATGGGAAGTCAGGCTCACGTACTTCTAATTCACAGAATCACAGAATCATCTGGTTGAAAGGGACCTTTAACATCATCGAGTCCAACCGTTCACCCTGCACTGCCAGCGTCCCTAAACCATGTCCCTCAGCACCACATCTACTCGTCTGTTAAATACTTCCAGGGATGGAGACTCCAGCACTGCCCTGGGCAGCCTCTTCCAATGCTTTACAACCCTTTCTGTAAAGAATTTTTCCCTAATATCCAACCTAATAGTGTATATATACCTCTTTAGTATACTGATACTAAAGATGCTTGTCTGTTAAATCCTTCCAGGGATGGAGACCCCACCACCTCCCGGGGCAGCCTGCTCCAATGCCTGACAACCCTCTCTGTAAAGAAAGTTTTCCTAACGTCCAACCTGAATCTCCCCTGATGCAGCTTGAGGCACTTTCCTCTTGTCTTCTCACTTAGCACTTGGGAGCAGAAACTGATCCTGCATCCCTAGAACCTCCTTCCAGGTCGTTGCTCAGATGTCTGGGGGCCCGGGAGAGCTGTTGCTGTAGTAACAGTGGCATTGGCCCGCAACAGCCAAAGTCACCTGCCTTGTGTTCCCCACAGACCCGTGCACAGGGTACGGACTCGCCTCTGAGGTGCTGCCTGTG
>NW_010406809.1:5428-5851 GCF_000710305.1 Buceros rhinoceros silvestris | reverse complement strand
GAGCCCCTTCTCACCCCCCACCCCTGCAGCAGCACCCTGGCCAGCAGGGTCAGCAGCCAGCACCCACACCAGGGAGAACACTCACTCCTCCTGGCTGCCACCATGTCCTGGTTGGCCCTGCAGACCCCCTCACGGATCTCTTCCCACCAAAGCACAGCTCCATCGTCCCCTGTGGCCTGTGAGACAGGGATGTGGGAGAAGACGATGGTGTCTGGTGAGCTGGGCAGCCCCCTGAGAGCTTCAGCCGTGCTGGTCTCACACTACATCACCCCTCAGGCACCTCCCACTTTGCCGAGGGGGAGCCACCCCACCTGGGCTTTCAGCCTTCGCGCCTGGGCCAGGACGTCGTGGTAGCGCCGAGCTGTTGGGAGGGAGACATCGGGCAGGGCGGCTGCTGGCAGCCGCAACGCCCCCAGCGGCTTC
>NW_010406809.1:4482-5290 GCF_000710305.1 Buceros rhinoceros silvestris | reverse complement strand
CACCAGCACCCCCGCCAGCGTCTTCTCAGGGTCCGCCTGCACCAGGGCCTCGTTGATCAGCCGGACAGCGAGGACTCCTGCGTAGGAGGGGAGGAACACACGGTTCAGCTCGCCCAGTGCTCCAGACAACCGATAGAGTCACAGCTCCAGAGTAGCCTGAGGTTCTCTAGTGTCTTGTCAGGGCTGGGCTCCCTGCACAACCTCTCTTCTGGAAAGTTTGGGGGACCCCCTGCTCGACCCAACCCCGCGTGGGCAGGACTCACGGTCATTTTCATCTTGCACCGACGAGTTGGTGTTACTGACACTGTCCTGAATGTCACTCCAGCTCAGGAACTCAGCTCCCGCTTCCCTAGAGTGGCCTTTCAGCTGCAGTAAGCTCTCAAAATACCTGCAGAGGAGACACAGGACACTGGCTCGGCACATTTAAGCAGGAACAGAGCCAGCTGCCTTGCTTTTCAAAGGAGAAAAGGTGAGGCACAGGGCAGGGGGGCTGGTGAAACAAGTCCTCACAAAGCCCAGACCCCCTCACTGTCCCCTCCCAAGGGATTGCTCCGCACCACTGACCCCCAAAACAGTGACCGTCTCCTTACCGCTGTGCATTTGCATACTCCACCCCCGAGAGGCCCAGGGCAGGGCTGACCAGGCTGCTCCAGAGCCCGTCGGGGTCCCCAGCATCCAAGGCTCGGTTAACCAGTGCCACGGCCGAAAGCATCTCCACGGCCACGAACAGCTCCTCCTGCACCAGCTCTCCCTGTGTGGGGCAGGCAGACACTGACCCCCCCTGCACCCCCATCCCAGCAGAGGCACC
>NW_010406809.1:3909-4241 GCF_000710305.1 Buceros rhinoceros silvestris | reverse complement strand
GAGCGGGTACACGTCGGGCAGCTGCGCCGCGGGGTCAGTCAGCGCTTCCAGCGTTTCAGCCGGCATCCCTCGACGGATGGCGGCGTTGATGCGGCTGACGGCCCGCAGCACTGCGGGAGAGACCAGGTACGGGTGGGTTGCAGGAAGGGGCCATGCACCAGCTCCAGGGCAGCAAAACCTACGCGGGCCACAAACCCCTCCCGCAAGCCCCGCCAACAGCCCGGCCACTCACTGGCTCGTTCCTCCTCGCCCTTCTTGTTTGCCGTGAGGATGCCAGCCTCCACCTCCTCCAGCTCCAGCAGGTCCACATAGCCCAGCTCCTGCAGCAGGCA
>NW_010406809.1:3480-3738 GCF_000710305.1 Buceros rhinoceros silvestris | reverse complement strand
CAGAGGTGGTCATCCCGCTCACGCTGACAGAGCAGCCATGCTCAGGCCCCCCTACAGAAAGCTGCTGGTCCACAGAGCAATCCCCTGCCCAGCAGGGAAGCCCCCCTCCTGCGGCACAGGTACCTGCACCCTGCCTGCTCCTACCAGTGCCTTCTGCTCCCGGTCCGCACTGAGCTGCTCCAGGTAGCTGTCGAGGTTGTCCCGCTGGAGGCAACGCAGGGCCAGGACAGGGTCCTGCAGCGCCTGGTACCGCGCCGG
>NW_010406809.1:2772-3311 GCF_000710305.1 Buceros rhinoceros silvestris | reverse complement strand
GCGCATCCTGTCTCTCCAGGGCATCGTCCACCTCCTCCAGAGCTCCGTGCACTAGGAGAGAGGCCAGTTTACACCCAGAGGTGAGCAGGTAAATCACCCCCCCAGGTCCACTTGAAATCTGCATGCCAGTAATTTTAATTTTTTCTTAGATACACACACCCAAGCCCTGCTCCCCACCAGGGCTGAAGCTGGCCGGAGCAGACAGCTCCTTGCTGCTACACCCACCACCCTGGGCAGGCTCTTCCCCCGAGCTGGGGGTACTAAGGTCCCACCTACAAGCTCAAGAGACTCCCCCAGGAGCGAGGCCACGGCTTTGCTCACCATTGACTTTGTTGATGTTCCCTTGGATTTCAGCCTGGGTCAGACACCGGTCGTAGATGTCCTCTCCATCGGGGATCACCTGCAGGTACTGGAGAACACCCCACCCTGAGCTTTCCACCCAACACAGCCAAAACCTTCGGTCAACCAGCTCCCAAAGAGGAATCATTTCCCCCCCACTCTCCCCCATCTTCTGATCAGCAGCGGCTGGGCTTGATCCT
>NW_010406809.1:1966-2506 GCF_000710305.1 Buceros rhinoceros silvestris | reverse complement strand
AGCCCCTCCCCAGCACCCCCTGTGTCCTCCTCACCCTGTTCCGGGCGTTGCTGCCCTTCTCCAGCTTTGCCCGCTGCAGCACCTCCTGGTAGGCACCCGCCAGCACCTCGCGCAGGTCGCAGAGCATCGCGCTGGGGTTGCGCAGGGCCACCATCGTCTGCGCCACCACCCCCCGATCCACCGCTTCGTTGATGGCCAGCACCGCGGCGTGGACTGCGGGAGAAGGGGGCAGGAGGCGGGTGAAACAGGGCATGGAGGGCTGTGAAGGACCATCCGCTACGTCCCTGTGTGCAGCGGGACAAGCTGCACCACGTACGATGGTGGCAACCACCCCCTTCTCAAACAGCAGGCTGCAGCGTGCAGTGCCTGGGACGTCTCGGTGTCTCTGCAGCAAGTTCAGCTCTGGCAAACCCCCGGGGCCGGCGGGCTGGAGCGGGGCTGTGCCAGCCCCTGCAGCCGTGCACAGGTCTGAAGGAGAACAACCAGGAGCCTCCACCGTGTCTCAGAGCATCTCCCACAACACAGCACCACGGAATCACG
>NW_010406809.1:1204-1657 GCF_000710305.1 Buceros rhinoceros silvestris | reverse complement strand
GGTGGTCTCTGCTGGGCGCAGCAGAGTGTCCCCAGCCCCTGCCTCCCCTGATGAGATGCCTCTCTCAGAGCATCATCCAGTTTGCTGGCCCCCAGGTTTGACGTTCAGGGGCTGAGCTGAGATTCTGCCATGGGCTGAGACCCAGCACTGCTCCCCCCATGGGCACCGATTACCTGCTGCTTCATCCACCGAGAGCTCGTTGGCCAAAATGCCCCCGATCTTGCTGAAGGCAGGCAGCTGCAGGCCGTACTTCTCCAGCTCCCGCTTCATGTTGTTGATCTCCTCCTCTGGAGGGGAGCAAAGAGGCGCCACCGCTTAGCACCACGGTCCAGCACTGGAGCCAGCAGAACCCCCCCCTCGCACCCCGCTAAAGTGGAGGGGTGCAGAACCCCCCCGCAGTGGGTCAGCATCACTGGGGCAGCTTTGGAAGAGCTCACTCAAGGTCTTCATTCC
>NW_010406809.1:406-1030 GCF_000710305.1 Buceros rhinoceros silvestris | reverse complement strand
TGGGAGCGGCTGGGGCAACCCCCCTCCGCCAGCCCCCAGCCTAGGCTCCCCGACGCGGGGCCCTACCTGTGAAGTCCACCTTTCCGTACAGGTCC
Organism: Buceros rhinoceros silvestris; assembly: GCF_000710305.1. Classification (NCBI taxonomy): domain Eukaryota; kingdom Metazoa; phylum Chordata; class Aves; order Bucerotiformes; family Bucerotidae; genus Buceros; species Buceros rhinoceros. The sequence goes on along the minus strand of NW_010406809.1, from coordinate 935 downwards.
TGGATCTGAGGAGCCAGCCCCAGCTTGAAGAGGAACAGGCTGAAAGACGAACCAGACACACGCCATGACCATGCAGTCACTTGCTTCTCCCCCCGATGCTTCAACAGCCGAGACTGTTCCCCCAGCCCTGGGGGTGACGTCACCAAAGGACTCATGAGCACGAACATGACCCTCGAGAACAGTTTTGGCCCCAGGGCCGGGCCAGGGACACCCACCTGAGCGCGTGGATGCAGTAGACCACCCGGGGCATGTTTTTCTTGTCATAGATGTCGGTGGTCTCTGGGTGGAAGATCTGTCAAGACAAGAGATGGCTCAGGTGAAGATGGCACCAACATGGTCTGTGGGGAGGATGGTGTCCGAGGGTGCGGTGACAGTGACAAACGCCCCCCCCTGCAACACCAGCGCTCCTCCAACAAGCCAAGCCAGGGGTCTGCAGCCAGATGGGTAAAGGCCAGTGCGTCCCTTGGCCCGAGGAGAGCAGAGGGGGGACGTTACCGAGGGAAGCCCCACGTGGCTCATGGCATCGCGC
>NW_010406809.1:0-275 GCF_000710305.1 Buceros rhinoceros silvestris | reverse complement strand
ACGGGGCTCATGGCATCGCGCCAGTAGTGGATGTTATCCGTGTGCCGAAAGTGCAGCCCGGCTGCCTGCAAGAGAGGAAGCGGGGTCAGGCCGAACCCCACCTTCTCCCAGCCCCGGGGTCCCCCAAACCCACCCAGGACACGAGGTTAAAGACAGAGGCAGAGGCCATGGCCCCCCGGGACAGCTCTGAGACCCCACCTGCAGCCAAGCTCTATTAAATTGTCTCCTACGATAGCAACAGCACATCCCTCGCTCCGCTCTCCATGCAAAGGTGC
>NW_010406808.1:0-4527 GCF_000710305.1 Buceros rhinoceros silvestris | reverse complement strand
TAATATACTTTATATAATTCTAATAATTCTATATTCTATATAATAAGTACAGAATAATAGTAGAATTAGAATGAAAATTTGATGTAATTCTATACTGTGTGGAAAATAATCATGGAGGAATAACACTTGAAGATGTTATTCTTCAATCATGAAGAGGCTATTATTTAACTGAGGTTATTCTTGTTGTCTTGGTAGAAGTGTTTGCCAGGAGAGACACTGGCACAAGACACTTTCCATGAAGACTAATGTGTGTGGGATTAGAGTCAGATAGTCAGCTGTCTTTTACCATCCTGGAAATGAAAAAGCAAATGGATTATATCTTACTTCTTGTAAGAACTGAAATGATAATTAAAAATTCCTTTCTCCTAACAAAGTATAGAAATTGGACTCAAGTAAATAAATGCATGACTGTGCAACTGAAATTATTAAGTCTTCTTAAGGCATGTAACCATTAGTTTTGAACTGATTATTCATAAATTATTGGATGCTTTATATAAACTGGGCCACCACTGTGAAATTGAACATCAGGAAGAAATATGATTTATAATTAGTATTATTTCAACACATTTGATTAACTTTTGCTATGTTACCTATGTCACTATTCACAATAGCCAGAATACTGCATATACTCTTCTGGAGTGAAGACATTAGTTTAATAACAAACTTGAGAACTTTTTAATAACAAAATCTGAGAAATCAGACTGAAACTGCGAGATAAAATATAACATCACTTGAAAGCATTGTAAGATAAATTCTTAAATTTACTATAATTACACTGAGGAAGAGAATTAAAATTTCCAGTCTTTTGGCTTCAGGAAAACTTCACAAACTTTTTAAAAGACATACATATACCACCATAATAAATTTCCTAAGTTAATAGCAAACTAAACAGAAGTCTTCTAAAATAATCCTATTGGCATCATCATCTTTGAAATTGAAAATGTCGAAGAAAAAAAGATTCTCTGCAGGACCCGACAGTATGACGAAGGCTGAACTTTCATAGAGCTTCGGTGACATCTGCTGGATGGGTAAAAAAATGCAGTGAGCCTGACAGCTGTACTGCAGCCGCATGGAAATCTGAGGATGGGCTGTCCCCAGAACTGCTGTTACCTAATCGGACGTCAGAACTCAGAAACAAACCCTCCTTGGGACTGGGAAGTTCTCCAGAGAATGGAAGAAAGATGAATTGAAGAAGATGTAAAACAGTAAACTGACATCTTGATTTCATGTAAAGCGGGAATAATCAAGAGAAAAGGGGACAACAACTTCACATCTCTTGAAAAAGTTTGTCCAAGCAACACTCCTTTCAAGACAGTAATAATCTCAGTTTGGGCCCTAAACTTAGTACTTAAGTCTAGCTTCATATGCAAGAGGACTTACTCTTCAAAGATGAGATACATACTAAGAAACTACAACAAAACTACAAGGACAGATGGTTTCAGATTTATGTTTTGTAAAGCATAAAAGACTGACAAATCAAACTCCAGGGATAAGACTCCTGAGGAACTTTAAGTCCTTTGAAGACCCACAAAAGGTTTTTAGTCTATTTAAAGGAACTTCTGATTTCTGCTCTGCAAGTTTGGACTTTTCATGCTGACAGGCTTTAAATATTGTAACACATGTAAAACAATATGTCTTCTGGGATACTTCCTCTTCAGAGAGCAAATAGCAGTGTCACCCGGGAGAGAAAAATGAGACAGTAATGTCTTATTACAGAGACTGTAATAAGATTTGGGAATTTTCTCCCTGAAGCACCAGATACATGGGGAATGTATGTTGAGACAGAACCCAACTATTTTTTCAAACCAAATACAATCAATATTTGCATATTAAGATTGCCTAAATAATCACTTATATTGAAATTACAGTCTTACTGTGACCTACATTGACTTTTGTCATTGTTTTCTGTGGGGAATGCAGACATGAATCTTCTACCTAAGCCAATTCATCTCCAATGCAGTCATTTCTGTGGAGCTTTCTGGCTATTTTGGATGGTCGTTTGCTCCCATCCTTTTCATTATCTGGAAATTAAGAGTGTATTCCGCACTGCTGGAAACCTCCGATGAGCCCACAGCATTGCTTGAGACATGGCAACCAGCTGCAGCTATTGCACATGGCTGCTCTACTGAACAGGCTCTACTGGCAACCAGGCTGCTGCTAAAAGCTGTTGGGCATCCATGCACAGGGCACATACACTGTCCTGTCTTCTCAGGGAGCATAAGTCATTTGCTGCATCTTGAATGCATTGGGTGGCACATGGAGATGCAAAAGCATGTAATTCATACAAACAGTCTGTCTCCAGAGCCTCAGCTGGAAACATGAAAGTCCCATCTCTTATAAGAAGCAGCACACTGCTGATGGTCATGGCCAATTTCACTCTTCTACCTCTCAACGTTAAGTGTTATTGATCACGTAATAGTATTACTCCACTATCAGCTTCACTCCATTTACCACTATCATGCCTTCACGGCTCCTTTTTATAAGTGTGCACATCTTTGGAAGCTGAATCCTTCCAGTTTCTCCTCCTACAGGAGCTGTGCCACAGTAGTGAGCAGTAGAGAGACTAATTGGTAACTTTCCTCAGCACAGATTAACGGGGACAGCACACCCTCTCTATTGCATTGGTTAAAGTCTGCTTGCTTTGCCTGATCTAATGTTTGTCCTTTATGCTCAATTTGAAAGAGTTTATGCTCAGCTTTGCAGTTTTAAAGACCTTCTCACCTCCAACAAAGTATCCCTTTCAGGCCTTTTGCACTCCTAATAGCCTTAGTTGTATGTGACAACTGCAGCAGAAAGTAAGTGTTACCCTAACTATCAATATTTGTGACCAGACATGAAAGTGAACTCTGCATAAACCCTGAAATGGAATTACTGCTTCTTCGGTTCTCTCCTTGATGTCTGAAAACACCATTTAGCCAAGAAAGTATGAAGAAAAACTCTGCAATACCTGTCCAGTTTGATTTTCCCAATAACTGAACCTGTCTTCCAACAATTAGTAGATGACTGTTATCTCTTGTTCTCGCTGCTGGTAATTTAATTTGCTTCTTCATTTTAATTTAAAAAATATTATTAAGCTAATTTTTAAGTAATTGCACTTTGCATATCTATTGAATCCTCTGCATAGAGACTAAAGAACCATGCACACCTAAAATCAGAACCATTAGCTGACCTGTTACTTTGGGCAGGATTAGAAGGCAGATCTCTTTACTCTCAGTCAGGCGCCCTACACACTGCTGAACTTAAACTTGCAGTTGGAAGCTCAGGAACAGAGAGATAGAAGGAAAAACAATTGGTTGTGAGTAAAGTAGGAAAAGCATTCTATTAAGTCCCAAGCAAATAAACCCTCCATTTTACCCATATTTCATTTAACTGCTAGCCATGCGAAATCAGAGCCACACCTGGTATCCTCATGCGTACTGCTACTGGGGAATAAAAATGTACTGCATGTAGTCCGCACAAATCCTGTGAACTGCGTACACCCTTTGAACCTCGTAAACCCTGTGAACCCAGTGAGCTACACAAACCCAGTTGTCAATAGTGAGTAGTACCCTCAGAATGAGAGGGGCCCTGCCTCCAGCCAGGTGGAGGACAGGAAAAACCAAGTTTATTGGACTGTGTGGATTTGATGGCCTGGCACATTAGAACCACAGAAGTATAAAGCCCTGGTAGACAGTGGTGCCCTGTTGCCATCGAATCATAAAGGGACAGAATGTGTTACTATTTCTGGTGTCACTGGAGGGTCTCAAGAACTGACTGTATTGGAGGCCAAAGTGAGCCTAACTGGGAAGTCACTCTGCAGTGACTGGTCCAGATGCTCCATGCATCCTAGGCATAGACTTCCTCAGGAAAGGGTATGATAAAGACCCAAAAGGGTATTGGTGGGTGATTGGTATAGCAGCCGTAGAGACTGAGGACATTGAGCAGTTGACTATCTCGCCTAGACTTACAGAGGAGTCTGCTGCTGTAGGGCAGATGAGAGTTGAAGATCAAAAGGTGCCAATTGCTACTAAAACAGTGCATCGATGACAATATCATACCAACCGTGCCTCTGTGGTTCCTGTTCAGAAGTGGATCCATCCATTAGAAGGCCGAAGAGTGCTTAGTAAGGCTTGCTCACCCTCTGACAGTCCTATATGGCCAGTGTGAAAAATCTGCAAAATGGGGAGTGGAGATTAACAGTAGACTATCATTAACTGAACGAAGTTACACCAGCCGTAACTGCTGCTGTGCTGCACATACTAGAACTCCAGTAAAAAGTGGAATCAAAGGCAGCTAAGTGGTACAGCATGGTCGACATTGCTAATGCATTTTTCTCTATTCCTATAGCACCAGAGTGCAGGCCACAGTTTGCTTTCACCTGGAGAGGTGTCCAGCACACCTGGAACGGACTGCCCCAGGGGTGGAAACACAGTCCAACCGTCTGACGTGGACTGACCCATGTCGCAGTGGAGAAAGGTGGAGCTCCAGAACACCTGCAATGCATTGACGACATGATCTAGATGAGTGTCCTGGGTTCAACATGGAGGA
>NW_010406807.1:757-968 GCF_000710305.1 Buceros rhinoceros silvestris | reverse complement strand
TCTGTTCTTCTGCCCAGAGGAACAATTCCAACAGACGTTTGTTTTAATCTTAACTGCACAAACAAAGCCAAGTAGGTCAGGAAACAATGACCTCTCCTTTACAGAGATCTCCTCTCCCCTTCCCCAGTCCCCCTTCCCACAGCTCCTGACAAAGGCACATGCTGCCGGGCTGCTCCCAAAGGACACGCCGGCTGCGGAGCCCAAGCCCGCT
>NW_010406807.1:0-368 GCF_000710305.1 Buceros rhinoceros silvestris | reverse complement strand
TCACAGCTGCCACATGGAGGCTCGGGTCTCACCTGCAAAACACAAACAACAAGGGACGCTTCAAACTTCACCAACAATGTGAAAAGAACTGAAAAATAACTGCTCCTGCAGACCACTTGCCATTGCTCACCTCACCTGAGTCCTCTCTGGGGCTGATATCCTGCTTCCCTCATCACTTCGCACCTTCAAAATAAGAAAACCCCAAACCCATAAGCCAGTCACGCAGCCACCACTCATCTCTCCCCTCTGACACCAGGTGCTGCCCCACGTTCTTCTGGCACTGCACTCCCCTCCTCTGCCACCCTTTGGCCCATAGCTCGTCCCTTTGCATCTGCAGTAACAGCCCCGAACCAGTCACCCAGATGCTG
>NW_010406806.1:10312-29256 GCF_000710305.1 Buceros rhinoceros silvestris | reverse complement strand
ATATATAATATTTTATACTATTTTAATTGTAGATACTTCAACATTTACTTCACAGACTCACAAAGTCATGGAATGGTTGAGGTTGGGAGGGACTTCTGGAGGTTGTCTAGTCTAAACCCCCTGCTCAGGCAGAGCCACCTAAAGCCAGTTGCCCAGGACTATGTTTGGACATCTTTTTAATATCTCCAAGGATGGAGACAGACCCCACAGCCCCTGTGGGCAACCTCTGCCAGTGCTAATTCACCCTTAGAGTAAAGAAGTGTTCCCTGACATTCAGAGAGAAACACCTGTGTTTGTGCCCATTGTCTCTTGTCCTGGCACTGGACACTACTGAAAAGATCCTGGCTCCATCTTCTCTACATCCTCCATTCAATTTTTTACGCAAATTGATGAGTTCCCCCAGAATTGGACACAGTACTCTAGGTGTGGTCCTGCCAGTGCTGAGTGAGGGGAAGGCTCACCTCCCCTGACCTGCCAAAAACACTCTTAATGCAGCTGAGGATACCAGAAGCCTTCATTACTTCAAGGGCACATTGCTGGCTCATGTTCAACCTGGTGTCCACCGAACCCTCAGGTGTTTTTCTGTGTACTTGCTTTCCAGCTCATTGTCCCCGAGCATATATTGGTGCATGGGGTTGTTGCTCCCCGGGTGCAGGACTTTGCACTTTCCCTCACAACACTGAAAAAAACCATTCCTTGTAGTGTTAGCCTCTATTGAAGCAATCTGCATTTAAAAACTCTGCTGAGGTAATGAGCTCATCCCAAAATACCTGTCAAGTTTTAATTCCTCTCTTAACAAGCCAAATAACGTACCTGACCTGCCTTGAAAACCAGCATGTTACTTTGTATATGTTTAGCCCTATACATAGTTACTCTAACTGATCATATTCACAAGAGCAGAAGAACTGAGAAATTCAGTTATTTTTAGAAGCACGAGTACTGCAGTTTCTTTGCTATTGCATGAAGGTGGAGCAAACCCCTCACAAGTGTATTGAAACAGAGTAAGCCCATACACTATTAGAAGTTGGCTGAACTTATTTAAAGTAAGAGGATATTGGAAATTCTTGCAAATTGCAATTATACTTGATTTGGATTACATGTGAAAAAGGTTTCCCTTCCCGTTCACTGCGTTTCACTGTAGCAATTGCACCATTTCTCAGGAAAGCATAAATCGCACCACAAGGTGGCTCCCTCCCATTCGAGCTGAGGGTTGGCGCGGGTCTTTGCGTCTGTTCGAGAAAGGTAAACTTTAGCAAAGTTCATGAAGAAACTCCACGCACTGACATTCATAATTAAGAAGGAAATTTATAAAGCATAAGCACTATTCATGCTACAAACCACACTTCATTTTGAAAGCGATGCAAACATTTCGAGGTGATGCTGTCTTAGAAAACAAATAGCTGAGATGTTAATTTATTGGGAAGAAAACCTAAGGCTTTATGCTTAAATTCGCATATGAAAATGTAAAGGTGTTTGCACGTGAATATTTTATTAAATAAAAGTAGCATCTTAAAATAGAAACAAATATTTAACTTAAGGATCTGATGATTACCAAACACTTACTGCTACAGACACAATTTTGTCAAACAGAAAATGAATGGCTAACCTAGATTTAAAGCAGTCTTCTGAAAAGTTTAAGAGGAAAACAATAATTTACACTCTGCTCCCAAATGTGCTCAAGTCAGAAGATCTTTGGAGTAGATTCCTCATGTTAAGGATGCCTCCAGAGCACAGTTACAGGTATAGGTACAAATACACCAGTTATTAGTTACGCATGACAGCTATTCTACTTCCTAACAACATATGTGCTGTTATGCTCTAATAAATACAAAGAAGGAAGCATGTACATCTTTCACTGGGGAATATATAACTCCATATTATCTCATATCTAAGATGAAGCGAGCACATACACTTCAGCAGTGTAAACAATGTAAAACTGTAACTCAGTCTGCCTTGTGATAGCTTGTTTTGTCACCACCCGCTCGTTGTCCTAGCAGACTTCACCCATATGCACCTTCACTGGACAAATGTGGAAACAGCAGTAAGAGCACCCTGAACTTTGATCTGAAGTGGTACTAAGGATATTATTGCAGATAGATACTACAGAATAGTTGCAGACTAGAATAGATACTACTGTACTTACTGTTTGTCCTTAACTTCTGAAGAGGACAACATATATTCTCTTTTGTGATTTAGATGATAGTTAAATGGGACCATGATGAAGACTACTAATTTTGCATTTAATACTAGTTAATATATTGTCTGCCAGAAGTTTAAAAATGCTATATTTAAGGTTCACAGAAATATTTATAACTTGAAAATTAATGAGTATTTTGTTTGTTGCACTTTGTTTTTTCCCCAGGCCTTGCAGGCTGTCCTGAATGGTGAGTCAGCTGAAGCGCTTTGACGTAAGAACCAGCTGCTTTATTTTTAACTGCACTAAAAATAAAAGAAGTTTAGTAAAAAATAAAACAAGAAAAGCATATCTCAGTTCAATGGAAAATGTTCCAATGTTATACAAATGTGGTCAGAGTTTATACAGAAAGAATTTTACACCAATGCACAGTTTAAAAAATAAATAAATTTAAAAAGCGCTTTCAGTGCCTCAGCCCTTCTCAGTAGCCTCAGATTTACTTACAGTTTCTAAGTCCCAAAAAACCACTTGAATTTTGTAATTGTAAATGTATGGGATCAAGTAACTTTGTGAAGAGTTCTGAAGCAGTACCAAAGCAATTTCTAGGTGAGGCAACCAAGAAAAGGCCCTAACTCTCTCTCTCTTTCTAAGTCTTTTCTTCCCAACAGCTTTGTATCTCAGAGCAAATCTGATCCATCTGGGAGACTAGGACATTCTTGGAGAACTTTGGTCCATAGCTGCAGTGCAAGATAGCGTGGGTTCAAGTCCCACCTGTGTTACTGCTTGTGACAGAAGTTCAGGATTCATTGGAAGTCCCTTTCTGAGAGCTCCTTGCATACTGACCTGAGTTGATTTCACCCCTGAATTAATTCTTTTATTACTTAATGACACCTTCACAATGCTGATTTTCAGAGGTAGTACATTTCAACACCACTTAGCTCTGACATAGAGCTAAGTGTATTGAACTGCTTTGTACCACTTAGCTAGAGCTAAGTGTATTGAACTGCTTTGTTAGCCCTGCTCCCCTTCTATTTATTTCTCCCCTCTGATTCGCATCAACATTTCACACAGTTGCTCCACTTGTAGAACTGTTACATTGTCTTTCAGATTACCAAACTTCTAATACTTCATTTCTACCTACATACCAACGCTTGTGCTCCCACTCTAGCTCCCCCTGTAAGAGAAAGTATGGCACCAGCTTAACACGAAAATCTGTCCTGAGACCCCAGGCAATCACTCGGAATAAGAGTTACAAGAAAATTCAGGTACCTAAATTCATTCCTCACATCTTTCCTTCCTTTACCACCTAATATCCTTGGGAAAGTTCAAGCTCAATTTCCAGAATGAGCACGTCCAAGTTGCCTAAAGTCTTCTATAAGCACCTTCTTCACTACACATTTTCAAAACATCAAACCTAAATCCTAAATCCTCAGAATTTAGAAAATTTATTTATTCCTCACCTGGTTTCACCTGAGGGGTGTTGTTTCTTTGGGATATACAGAGGAACTGCTGGACAATCTCTGTAAGAACACAGAAAATCCTATGCACTCTTTTCCTGTCCAAGCTCATAATCTCTCTTGAACTTGTATGGACGCTCATCCAACCATATTACATTCTCTAATATTTATGAGATGGCTACAAGGTACTTCCAAGGCACTGCCAGAGTTTGCTGATCTGTGAATTATACTTAACCTTTTTTAAAATTAAAGCAGAATATTTTACTCATAGCAACCAGAGCAACATAACATGCATGATTCATCTGGCATGTGCAAAACCATCAAAACAAAAATATTTTTTTCCAGTGTGATAGAAAGTGTTAGTGTTTCACATTATTTGTTCCATGTCTAACAGTTTTCTAACTCAGGATCAAATTAAGCCCTCATAATTACACAATTCCAGCTTGTTGTGAGGTTGTTTGTCCCTGTCAGGCTCTATATACATTAGTTGCAATTTATATACACATCACAATTTTGCAGCTTCAGTTAGAGCAGATCACAAAAATCGGCCACAAAAATGCAGGGTACAAATTCACAAACTATTCTTGTACATTCATCTTAAACAAAAGAGAATAAAAAGTTATTCCGTTGTTGGTTTTTAGACAAGGCTCTTACCACAACATGACCTGGTCTTAATGAAAGCAATGGTAAAATTCCTACTTGTCCAACGGATAATGAATCTGAGAAGTCGTCCTCCAACGCTTTATTTGCAGTTTTGTTATTGGTGCCTTGCACGTGCCTATCCAGATGTTCCAGAGCAAACAGAGCTTTTAGCAGAAATAAAGCCAAACTGTGGGAAGTGTACTGTGACACCAGGCTTACTGAAGTGCTGAAAATGGTTTGTTTATCTTTATATTCCCAACAGAGCATTCACGTGCTGCTTTGGGTGCCTGTGGGTGCACTAAAATGCAGAAGGATACATTTCCAACAAAATTGTCCACCCACATAACATTTTTACTGAAGTATATGTAAAACATGTCAAAAAAACATGTTTTTGCCATTTTACTTTTCAAAAAACACCAGATTTTTTTATTAGTAGCATTTTAAAGAAGCACTGGCAGGGGAGACATGACTAGGCTTCTAGACTTGCTTCTAGTCCCCATTAAAAAGAAGAGAGAAGTAGCATAACAAAGTAGACTGACCTTTTACCCAGTATTTAACCACCAGAGGAAGAAAGGCTAACATCTAACTACTGTGTGAAGACTGTCTGAGGTTTTTGAGATTAAAATCTTTAACAAGATAACAGGCATTTTATTTGTCTTATTACTTTCACTCAGAATATCAGTAACGTCTTTGAACCCTGCCGGTTTCACAGTATCTAACACAGCTGCGTGATCACTCTGAGCTCCCGTCCTGGGAGAAAGCCCCTTAATGTCACCTCTGAGTGGAAAAAACATGGAGGACATTGAAATCTTTCAAATGTTGCAAACTGTGCATTCCCGTCCATCTTAACCTATGCAAGTCTTCCATGAAAGTAATATAATCAGTTTTCCAAATTGCCTGGTCAATAGTTGAAGATCAGTGAGTGACAGAGTTCACTGATGTTGCAATTTTCTGAACTTAATATCTTTGATACAGTTTTCAGTGGCTGGGGTTTCTGTGAATCTGGTTTGAACAAGAATTTGCTGACAAGCCTGCTTGGGTAGTTCCCAATAGCCCTGTTCTATGGGTCTGAACTCAGCAGAAAAATGTCTAAGGAAAAAGGCAGTGGTTATATACCTCATTGCTGATGGAACTCTAATTATTACTTCTCTGAATGAAATTGAATCACCGCCTTTGACATAATCATTCTGAAAAAATTCAGTTTGCTTCAGACCTAAACATTAAAAAAATGTTCTGAACTCGAGGAGTTAAGCAAATCATGAGTCCTTTCCAGTGTTTAATTGTTGTGAGCCTCCAACTTAATCAGTTATTTAAAAAATATTCTGTTCATAAAAATAAAGAGTAGCAGAACCTAAACTAAACTTAACATCTGAACCAAACTTGAACATATGTAAAATATGCTTTCCATGTTGCCTCTCGTAATTCTGCTGCAATCTGGTCCTGCTCTGCCTGAAGTGGAAATATTTCTACTGACCTCAGCAGTGGCTGGGAGAGGCTTTTTAAGACTTATCCAACTCATACATGTGTAATTTCAATAGTTTCAATTATACTATAAAATTTTAAATAGTAAAATAAACACGGATGATATTCTCAGGGATGGTAAGATAGTAATCATGCAACATCCAGAAATACTAGCCAAAAAAAAAAAAAAAATCCTTTAATTGTACAACCCTTTGACCCTTCTTTTATCCTCCAATCTCCTTTTTTTAAAAAAAATTCTCAGGATCAAAGCCTGTGGAAACAGACTACATATTTTTATTGCTGTTCATATCCAGAGAATAAATAGTTAGCACAGAAATCAGAACAAGGAAAGAAACACTTAAATTCTTTAGCTTTAGAAAACTGCTAGAGAACTTTGAGTTGAGATCTAGAAGGAGATCACCTCATTTCTTTTTATTTATCCTGTTTAGAGAGGATTCATAACCATTCCCAAGAGTTCATGCTTTTGTTCCACTTCCACTTGAACGCCTGAATTGAAATTTTCACTATTAACACTTTAAATCCAGCTGAGGACAAGAGCTCTTGCCTTTTCAAGGATCTCTGGAGAGTAATCTTCATTAAAATAAATTTTTGTTAAACACCTTGTGGAAGGAAATTGACTCCTTCAAAATCTGCATGTCTCCTCCAAACAGACATACCAAGGAACAGAGCCGTCTTTAACACTGCTCTAAGTCCAAACACAGAAACTGTCTCCCTGGAGTTTCTGTGCTGATAGGAACTTTGATGATGTCTCTCCAGAGCTCATGGAAAGAGAGGGGAGAAACAGATTTTACCTGTATTTTACCTGCTGAAGAATCAGTCTTGGATGTTGTCGCACTTTTCTGGAAAAAAAAAAGGCAAAAAAACCTTGGAGGCCTCCTTTTTGATCAGCTCTTCTGTAGCCTGTTTCTCCTTCATATGTATGAGAACTTAGCCATTTAACTGCATTACTAAACTATCCCTAAGATTATCTCGACTGGTTAAAAAAAATAGGAATTTGGCAGATTTATAACTCTCTATATGGATGTGGAAATAAGGCAGACTTTTCTTGTGCTTCTCTTGGAGATCAATTGATTCAGAAGGGGAAAAGCGTAGAAGAGCAAAGTGTAGATGCCTTTCCAGTCCTTTTGTCCATACAAATAAATGCATAGAAGCTTATTATTCTTGAGCAGTTAATTTGAAACCTAGTTCAACTAGCCAGACTCCGTGGCTGCACCTACACAGGCAGCAGAATCAAAACAAACACTTGGGTTTACTCAACAGGAACATGTAATTAACTCCATTCTGAAATCACATAATGAAAGTCACATCTCGCTTGTGGAGAAGAACAATCTAAGCTGCAAAGATTACTATTCTTCACAGACTGATCAAAAAGCTGTGAGCTGAATCTCTTCATATAATAGCTCTATGAATCTTCAATATATTTTACAGAAAAGAGTCAGCTAACCACCAAAGAGGAAGAATGAAATTATCTTTGCTGTTTCTCTGGGATGACTCCCATGAAATGACAAATTGTAGAAGCTTGGACCTGTTCCAATATCAAGAATAACCTCATTGCTATTAGTTAGACTTAAGGCCGTATCAGTAGTGTAGATACTAAACGAACATATTGTCTTCAAGTCTTGGTCCCCATAGCTTACTTTCCCTTCATGGCCTCATGACTCTTGCATATTAGCTTCATATTAATGATGGTAGATACAGACTTAATCTTCACAGGACTCATATTGCCCAAAGTATCACAATATCAGTAGTTAACAACTCCATTTAAAAGAGCAAAAGGACAGAGCTATTTTGGGAAGATGAAAGTAGGAAACTTTCTTTCTCACTGTAACTACCCATTTCCTGACCTCCTCAATCAGGCTAGGACTTGGAACTTGCAAAATGCTTCCAATAGGAGTAGCCTTTAGCACAAGACAGAACTGAGGGCTCCTTTATTTTTGACGCCCCGTAGAGTATTGCTTTTTCTAACCCCGCTCAGCATACTCTATCAAATGTTCCTCCCTAGAAATCTGAGTTCCCTGCATGCTTTGCTGGCGAGAGGGAATAACTTTGTCAAGGCAAAGTAGGGTTCTTCACACAACTGATGGAGTAGACTGGCCATGGACAAAACACTACCTGACAATATGGAATAAGAACCAGCAGGGGGAAGCAGGAATACAAAGGGATGAAGAATAAATAGTAGGGCTACAATGAGGCAGGCTGGACTGCGCAGGCAAAGACACAGATCACTGTTGTAACATACCTCAATACTGTGATAATCCAAATGTTCGGACCACTCTCTCACAATAAAGTTTTATAAAGCTCATCCTGCTCTTAACACATCCGCACACACGAACAGAGACTCTAGCTATTTTAGTTTCCTGGTGAAGCTAAAGAACAGGAAGAGTTAATATTCCATGTGACATAGGTCTGCCTGACAAATTTGTTTTCCTATAGCTGTGCAAACCAAAATTTGGACAAAAATTTACCCTGATGGTTGATTATTTTTAATAAAATTAAAATACAATTTCATGTGAAATGAACAGTTTTGTTGGAAACAAAAGTGATAAATTCATAACTACATTGAGTAATACTCTCAATTAAAACATTACTATTTTCAGATTTTTGTGGTGGGTTGACCTGTGCTGGACCTTAGGTGCTCATCAAAGCCACTCTATCAGTCCTGTCTTCAGCTGGACAGGGGAGAGAAAAATATAACGAAAAGCTCGTGGGTCAGGATAATGACAGGAAGAGATCATCCACCAATTACCATCACAGGCAAAACAGACTCAACTTGGGGGGAAAAAATTAATTTGATTTATTACCAATCAAATCAGAGTAGGATAATGAGAAATAAAACCAAATCTTAAAACACCTTCCCCCCACCCTCCACGCGTCCCTTCTTCTCAGGCTGAACTTTATTCCAAATTCTCTCTGGGGGTTGTGGCCACTTTATCACAAGTTGTTTCTGCCACTCCTTCCTCTTTAGGGGGAGGACTCCTCCCTGCTCCACTGTGGCGTCCCTCCCACAGGAAACAGTTCTCCACAAAGCTTCTCCAATGTGAGTCCATCCCACAGGCTACAGTTCTCCATGAACTGCTCCTGCATGGCTACATTACTTTGAGGTAAAACCAAGCTAACAGACTCATGGAAATGATACCGTTGCAATTGACATCATACAAAAACTCAGAGTAGCATTGTTTTGCTGAAAGCATATTCACTTTTCCCTGAACATGTCCTTCAACTTATCACTGGCTCAACATCCAAACTTGCAGCTTTTAATCTCTGGTTATTAATGTTACAACTAACAAGAAATTAAAAACAGTTCCAGAAGAATGCTTTTCAAACACCAAAAGATAGTCAAGTTATTTATACATTAGATTTTCCTCTATTTGCATAAATATTTTGAAACCTTTTAATATCAAATTGATTTACACTGAGAAGTCTCAATTTAAATTTTTTCATCTATTCATAAATTAGAAAAACCTCTGTTGGATGCAGTTCCGTAGTAAAAACTAAGCTATCATTACATAAGGGATTTCTCCTAAGACTATAGAGCTTCTTAAAGATATTTTATGCATTTGAGGCCACAGTTAGCAAACTCAGTGAAATTTGCTCCCTTACAGAGACTAGTTGGGCAGCATTCATTTACCAGGGTAAGAGCTACCTTACAAGCACGTAACAAGAAGCAAGAATTTACTGCCAAAATAAAAGACTTCAGTGACAATCTGTAAAGCTGACAACAAAAAGGTATTACTTGTGGCTAGTAATGATGAGAGAAATTCATATAAAGAAATGAAATATTAGGTTTTCAGAATATTAGGAAACCTGCCATCATTGGATAAAGGTAATGTTGGCACCATCACATCTCCTAAGGGAAAGATCAGAAAACACCCATTTCCAATAAGGAAGTGAGACATTTTATCCCATTTTCATGTGAGTATCTAGACACAGTCTCCAGGAGAATCCAGTGTAAACGAACCTAATTAACTCATGTGCCATGACCTACTGCAAACTGGCAAGAAAGCTATTATGGATTTTTGGGATAGCTTTCATTCCTTCAGGGGCCATGATGATCAGAATATAAACTGGTCTTGCAGCCTAGGTTGCCCAGCATCCATCTCTCCACCTTTTTGTTTGTTGAGCTAAGTGGTTTCTATCCCCCTGAAGCTTTACCTAGAGAGGGTAGAGAATAAGCCAAGCACAGCATTTTAAATGTCTTACTCTCATCTACATAGCACTGGTTTATTCCAAAGATATTTTGGGTTTCCCTATTGCAAAACCTTTACATTTCCTCTAAATAAGTTTCAGCTTCCCTAGCAAGGGAAGAAAATCTAATGACTTTCTAGCATTCTTTGACCACAGTCCCAACAGTTGTATTGATGTTATCTCCAAAAGGCAGTGTCATCTACTGAAAGTCATCTGGATCTGGTGACAAGAAAAGCGTTTGCAGAACCTGGATTCAGGAAATCTGTAGTACTGCTATGGACAGCTGTGTTTACAGTTATCTTTCACTGCTCTTAAAGAAAGTATAGTTTAATTCTTTGAGGTTTTTAATAATTGCAGTAATCAAAAATGTGGTAAAATACAGAACAACAATTTAATATCCTTACAGCTGGGTTTACAATATTTCTAAGAGCACACCCACACCGCTTTTCCCTCCTCCTGTTGCTAAGGACAACATGGTCAGAATCAATAATTATTTTTAAACAACATTTTTCTCTGAACTTCCCCAATGTTACAGCATGTCAAAAATTATTAAATGGGATTACCCGTTATTTCAGAGAGCACATGGGGAAAAAATGACCTAGATAGTCTTCCAAAATCCTGAAGTGTCAGCAAATCCACATGCTTCCTTTGGTGTAAATTCAAACATCTGAAAAATATTATTAACCCAATGCTAAGTATTCCTCTTAAATCATTAAAGACACAAAGAAGATAATAGACCTAATTCTCATTGTCTTTTATGTCGTAAGTTACTACCTGTGTAAAATGTGTAC
This sequence comes from Buceros rhinoceros silvestris, assembly GCF_000710305.1. Classification (NCBI taxonomy): domain Eukaryota; kingdom Metazoa; phylum Chordata; class Aves; order Bucerotiformes; family Bucerotidae; genus Buceros; species Buceros rhinoceros. The sequence goes on along the minus strand of NW_010406806.1, from coordinate 18,565 downwards.
ACAAGAAGATCCTAGAATTTTAGAATTGAGAGGGAGGGCAGTAAGGTATTTCATCTATCTAAAGCAAGATCTTTGGTGTAAGCTGGAGTCTGATTTTATATTAGCTGGCTCACGTTCACTGTGGAATATTTCTTCTGTTAAGCACTTTCCAAAGAAAAGACATTAACTATTAATTGGTGAAGGTGCATTGTCCTTTTCCTTCCCTCTTCCGTATCACCAGTTGTATCTCTGATTGCTAAGTGAGAGAGGGAATACAAGGTTGTGCAACCTTTGGGAAGAACAGCAATTAGCAATGAATAATTCACTGCGAATTTCAGGATTTGGGGAAAAATCATCTGTTCTCTTTACTTGAATTTATTTTTCTAAGGTTCTTGTTTTATATTGTGGTTCATGCTTAATGGCTGTCATGGTTTACGAGATATATTGAACTATGTGACAGAATACTATTTCAGTAATGCTATATCTGCAGTGCAGAAAGAGATTTGTTGTGTCGAAAAAGGAATGCAGCTAGAATACATTATAAAGCATGGTAGAAAACATTTCCCTGCTTTTATTTTTTTTTCCTTCCCTCCCCCTTCTCCCCCCTCAAGGAGCCTTGAGGGTTATTGTATTTACTTGTACTTCATCCAAGAGTTTGTTGTTATTTTTGCTTTGTTCTTTTACATGTTTGCAATAGTGTAAATTTCTACACAAATAAGAGGTAATAGAGAAAAAAGCCTGGCTGTGGCCAGGGACAAGTCTGGCAGAAATTCTTCAGCCAAACAGATGCAAAGGTTTTGCTCTGAGGAAAATTCTCCAAGGTTGGGAAACAACTTCTTCGAAATTTTTGTAACTTTACAGCAGCTTAACCATTTGCTTTGATTTTTTTCCCCCTTAAGCTATAAATAAAAGGAGACAGTGAAAAAAGAAACAGGCATAACTGACTGAATTTTCAATAAAAGTGTGAAGTAATGTAAAAAGCATTACATTGAACATGAAAATTCCCTGGGTGGTTCTGGGCTCCTGTCACACCAGAATCATTACCAAATAATAAGAGTACATATGCATGGTAGTAAAAACTCTTTCTAAGAAGTAGATGCAGCTGATAAGTTTAATTTAACAGCTATTGCCCAGTCGATCCCTTGACTACTGTAGAAGCACAAGGCACAATGCCAGATCAGCATTAACAGTACACGTGGTCTATCACGTAGCTCTGCATTAGTGCATGGCTTAAAATTCTGTTTCACAACTTTTAAACACAGCTGTTTGGAAACATGTAAAACCATTTCCATAAACTTCTCAATGATCTTGTATACTGGAGAAGGGAGGAACCGATCTTCCTTCAATAGTGTAACACAGAAAGTCTTAAAATTCTGCTGTAAACTGGAAGTTGGTCAGCTGGAAATGCCCAACAAGAAGAACTTAAAGATGACTATAGAATGACAGTAAATCGTCATGTGTTGCAGGAGAGAAAAAGGCAAAAGGAATCCTGGCAAACATCAGGAGATACACTTTTATTAGGAACAGCCTCCATTCAACAGTCCTGGAACTGTTCTGAATGCATATGTTCAAAAAAACCCTAAAACAGATCCAGAGAAGGACTACTTGCATTACATGAAGAATATGAAATTTGTCTTTCTCATGAGAAGGCTCAAAGAGCTTGATTTTTTTTTTAATTTGGTGACAGAAACAGTGAGGTTATATGACTGATCTCTGGACACTGAGCATATCCTTATAATCCTCATGAGGGATAAACACCAAGAACAAAAAAAGCTAAGAAAAAGCTAAGAAAGAATGTCGGTGGGAAATAAAAAGATAATAAAATTAGCCATTAGTATTTTAGGCTTTCTTCTTACAGTTGAAAGAATTCTAACTTACAGAGCATTCATGATCTGGAACAGACTTCCAGTGAAAGCAGTAGCGGTAAAAGAAACCTCCTTTTATAGAAGACAATGTGATTGCCTATTGCAGAATAGAACCTATCTCAATTACTAATTTCCTTCTAGTCCATCGTTTCCCTTACCGTGTGTATATGCCCGTGTACATATTCATACATACACACACATATATGTAATGCAGATAAAATTTCCAGTACATAGAAACTACATGTCATTGTATAACGCATTTTACCCATGACTGTGTCTAGTATTCGATCTGACTATATACATGTGAACAGTAAATAGAGAGATGTGAAATGCTGGCTAGGAATTAACTGTCATAAACTCCGGTCACTGCAAAGCAAAATATGTACTTTGGGTGTATAGCCCTGAGTCAGTGTTTTTATTGACATTAAGTTGTTTTACAATATTTTTATCTTAGATAAACACAATAGCAAAGCAAGAACAAACATAATTTTCCAGGAACTAGTTAGGAACTAGGTACATTAGTGTACCCTGAAAACCAGTGTATAATTTAAAAGTGACTCACTAGGGCACCAGCATCGGAGAATATGTCCAACTCCTGCTCTGTCACAGACTTACGACTAGTCAGAAGAGAGCCAGGGCCTATTTTTACTATCGTTTGTCCAGTCACAGTGTTGATGGAATTACCAAAATCAGTGCTAACTCACCTGCTACACTGTGTGCACCATAGTCTTCAAGACAGTGTAATAAAAATTGTCAATCCAACTAACAAGTGAAAGAGCTGGTCTCATTCCTTCCACTCTCCTCCCTGATGCTCAGACACACAGCCCTGCCTTCTCCCTCATACCAGCTTTGTGGTTGCCCTGAAGAAATCTCATTCAGCTCACTAAGCTCACTGTTTCTGTTTCACCAATAAAAACAGGGAAGGAATAGTCAATTTTAGCTGCTCAACATCAAGACCGTGGGAGACAAGGCTACATCTTTTAGTATAAAATGTTCTTCAGTTGGTTCGGTCAACAGAAACTGTATTCACAATCTTAAAAAAAGAATGCTATCGTGAGTGTATTGCATGCACATAAATAAAGAGAAATTGAACTAGCCATTTCGTATTTCAAAACCCATGATTAACATTTATAGTCAAAAATACCTATGGCATTGGAAAATTGCTATTCTGGATACAGAAGGAAAGAAGAACGAGTATACACAAACTGCTTTGTTTAATTGCGTGGGATTGATTAGATTTGCCTTGTACTGAGGAAATTCTCCTGAGAGAAGTTGGTGTGTTGAGTGGGCTTACAAATCTCAGGTTGGCAGGAATCTTAATATTAGTGCAAATTAGCCAATCAATATGACAAAAAAACAACCATAATACATCGTTTGGTTACACTGAATTAGTCATTTATCTAGTTATGTCTATCTATGTATAGGAACACAGCAAAATATTAATTCCACAATCATCCTTGACCAACATGAGCCATTACAAATTTCTTAATGAAGCTAGATGCTTTCAGCATTTTCCTAGTAAACATTCTCAGCTTTGAGATGATTATTAGTGATGTGTTCATTCAGTTTATTCAAACTTTTAATAGACAGAAAAGGGAACAGAAAGTATCTCTTCTTATTGACTTCACATTGTTTAATTGGATGGCTTAGTGAGATTTCCACATCACTAGCAAAATGCTAAAATAAAAATAATCTAATGGCTGCCAAACACTTTTAAATCTCATTAGTGACAAGAGTCGTTTACCTTACTGTGACTCACATCACATCTATAATACTAATTTATTTCCATTCATTATTTAATTTCATGGTACATCTTCTTTAGCAGCAACAATTTTTATTGTCTCTATTATGCAGCAGAGTATATTAAAAATAGACATGGTTATTTCAGAATAATCACATAAACAACAGGCACCTCTTACAGGCGTTGCTGTAGATGATGCCTGTTAGGAGTAGTGAAAACAGGAGACAAATGAACTGGCTAGATCTACAGGCTCAGAACTACGAACAAGGAAACTGATTCCAAAATTCTGTTTAATGGACTCCATAAACAAACAGGTCTGAACCAATGCATACTATATTCAGCCCAAGAGTTGCCCCTCGGAATGCAAAATAGCAACCAAACTAAATATCAAAAGAAGCAAGAGTATTTGCTCCATACTCCTGCAGGGTTTCTTGGATATTTCCAAAGGTACAAAAGAAATTATGGTAGTTCTTGAACCAGCTGACAAAGTTGCTGCTTGAGGCTTTTCTCAGGCTAGCAATCTGTTAGCTCAGTTTCTCAAGTCCCTAAGTAGCTTTCTTCAAAACGAGCTGGCTTAGTTTAAACAACTGAACTCCAGCTGTTTCATTTTGACTGAAATGATCCCCAGGGTGAATATACAAATAGTTCAGCTAGCAGAGCTGATGGGACAGTCATCTCTAGCAGGACTTCATAACACACATCAAGGACTAAGGTATTCTGTTCTATCCACAGAGCTGCTACTGGAAGAAATCGAGCCTTAAATGGCCAATGTTTAATGGGATGTATTAATTACAGTCTTTCGTCCAGGACAATTCTAGCCAGCCTACTGCTTCTGTGATGACAAGCCACTGTCTCAAGGCCCACATGAGAGGCAGGAATAAATCTAGTGGCTTACTATATCCAGCACACCCAGGTAGTTAAACCTGAGCTGTTCAAGCACTGCTACTACAAAACAGAATCTGGAGATCATCGCTAAAAAGGCTGAGGTTTTTTTACATTATATTCTGCATTTTTTAATTGTATCTAATTGGTTTGCAGATACAGTGTCTTTTTGGCAATACTGATTATCCCATTATCTAACAGCTCTGTTAGTATTTTTACAGTACCTCCGTGAAAAAAAAGGTGGGTTTTTTTTCTATTTATGAACATAGAAATGATGAATAGTACCGCAAGAAATTATTTTAAAATTTCAGAATAGGAAAAATCTTAAAGGAGATCAACAGAGGATCTTACACTGAATCTACAGCAGCCCTGGGCTCCATCCTTAAGTTTTTACGTGATGCAATGATAATACAAGAAACACCGGATTAATTTAATATTTCATTTTACTGCCTTCATCCATTTTTTTTATGGTCAGTGGTGTTGGCGAGAGCAGTGAATTTTCAGCCACTTCTAACAGAAAAACCCATTAAGAAGTAGGCAGTTGGAACAACTTTCCCTCCTCTTCCTTCCAACAGCCACTTACCACACATTTGAGTAACACTGCTTTTCAATGCAACACTGGAAGCTTGTGTTGATTTATACGCATTTTTTCCTATCTAACTGGCAGAACAAATTCTCCCACAACAGACTATGCACGTACGGCTCTGTGTGACTTTATTCAAAAGCAATTTCACTGATTTTCTTCTCTACTTCTCCTTTTTAGTACTTGTACTTGTGAGAGTTCCTTGCCAAAGAATGGAATGCTAAAATGACTAGTTATCACCAGACCTGTGGATCTATGGATTAAGCTATAATTTTGTGCTTCAGTAAACAGATTGCAGTCAAAATTTTTATGAGTACCACACATTTCCATTTCTCCTAAACTCTCTAGTTTCCAATTGCAGAGCTATTTTTGTTGAGAGCTTTCCCAATATGAAGGGAATTACATGAAAAGCACAAGTGCTGGAGGTGTACTGAGGGAATATTGTTGTGCTTTGTTATGAATCAGACTGGATGGAGTCAAAACACATGACTTGTTCTTAAGAAACACAGGCTGAAAATAATGCAAGCCCCAGATATACATTTTGTTTTTACATAGTTTATAACACCTGGGCTGAAATTCTTCCATCATCCAATTGCAAGAGATAAATATTCTCTTTCCTTTCTTTTATTTGATCTACTCTAAATTACAACTTTATGGCTTTTTGAAATCTTACTACGATTTTTTTTATCTTAGAAAATACATTTAAAAATCTGGAAACAAATTTCTGTGCAAAATTTATGATGCCTACAGTCAAAATACTTCTTTTGGTTCCTCTTTCACACAGAGCCTGTGGTAAGTGTTTGCATCTTCATGTGAGTTCAGAAAGTGTTATCTCACACTACAGTAAACACAAAGTCCAAAAACCAAGTTATAGACACCAGCTTCCCTAGCAGTGTAATCAAAGTCAGTGACCTATGCTCTTCTTTCTCTTCTGGTATCTTTAGCTGTTTTCTGCTCTTGCTGTCACTTCCTCAAACTGCAACACTCAAATGTGAATTTGTCTCGTGAATGCTGTCCCTTTTTCACATCTGCATGACAGGAGATGCCTTGGAGTGATTTATGACCAAAAAGGAATCATAAAATTCGCTTTACCTAAAAAGGCTGAATGCAAGCGCTCGTGCAATTTTAGAAAGCCTTTTTTATTGATTTGAGGCAGAACTTTAAACTTTGCTTTCTCACAATCATGGCAATTGCATTGTTAGGGTATGGGGATTGCTGTAAGAAGGGAGAAAAATTGGAGACCAAACATATGGCTGAATTGCCCTGTAGAAGTGAATGCTTTTGAAACTTGAAATTAATTATTCTTTTTGGATAATTCAGAATTTTTCCTTGAAAATGATGAAAGATTTCAGCTATTTGTCATTTCCCTTATTTTGTCTTACTTGAGTTTGTTTGTTTTTAACTTTACCCTGGAACAGTCCAAATGAGCTGCCCTCACCATCAACTACAAAAATATTATTTGTTACATTCTTTAAGGAGTGTCTTTTAAAAGAGAATATAGTTCAGGAAATAAGTGTACGAGAATTTGACTTCATGACTTCAGAGGGGGTGGAGAACAGGGAAGGAGTGCTTGATGGAAAAAAAAATTTAACTCTCGTACAAATCAGAGAGAGAGATCACTTCTCGTGAACCATTTTCTTTGGTTTTATCATTACCTCAGCACCTTCACATGCTCATTTGAATGACTTGTACCAGAGGGCTGACAGACTACTGTCTCTCTCTTGATCCCGTTACCTCAAAACCACATAAGAGGCAGGTTTTGGTGCTACTGAAGAGCCTTCCTACCTGTGACAAATAGCTCATTTCATATGATCTAGGAGAAGAGGACAGAGAACTCTTTCACCCTGAAAACTCCTAGGATAGAGGAGGAAATAGGTATACAAAAGATTCTGCAGGACAGACTTGTTTCTTGTGGTCTTCTGCTCTGTTAAAACAAACATCTCCTTTGCCTAAAGCAATCACCTAAATTTAGTGTTCTCTTGGCCCTCAATTGTGTACATGTTCTTGTGGAAGTATAATAAGTTTACTGTTACATGTTGAATTTATACTCAGTAAACTTGCCAAGTGTTTCTATTTGACTTAGAAATATGTCAAGCTATTACCTTGGAAAACAGGATATTTAAAAATACTTGCTGATTATTTTGCTTCCCCTGAAAAAAAAAAAAATATTAAGGAGAAAAGCCTTCCCTGAACTGTCATATGATGATAGTGCCTATGAGTTTCAATTCCTGTTAAAACACATTAAATTGATTAATTACAAATATGCATAATTAATTGTGTCTACTGAGTTTCAAAAATAAAAGATGTACTTCTTGGTTCAAGACAGCATTATCTCCAAGATTTGTTATGCTATGCTCTTGTCATTTCACACCCCTTATTACTCTCATGAATAAATATTTGATGCTATTAGACAAAGTAATCAATCTAGTTGGAAATGTTTAAGAATATGTAAGCATAATAGGATTTTCTTTTGTTTTACAAGTGTGGTGATGCCATTCCCCTGTCATTCGAAGCCCACTCAAGACCTGAGGTGATTTCTCTCCCCACCCCCCCACCTCCTGCTCCCTAGGCCACAGACCAGCCAAGGGTAAATCAGGTACAGGTTGTGAAGGAGAGTAAAACAGAACGCTAAGGCACCTCCTTGGTGTGCTGCGCTCTGCTTTCCTTATCAACTCCCCTGTCATTCTAAGCCCACTCAAGACCTGAGGTGATTTCTCTCCCCCCCCCCCCACCTCCTGCTCCCTAGGCCACAGACCAGCCAAGGGTAAATCAGGTACAGGTTGTGAAGGAGAGTAAAACAGAACGCTAAGGCACCTCCTTGGTGTGCTGCGCTCTGCTTTCCTTATCACTTGGAGATAGTCACCACCAGATAGCCTGGTACATCTGTGCCTGAGTTGAGGCCAATAGGGGAGGCGATACCAAATATCGGAGATCAACGGTGTCCCGGTTTGACCTGGAACTTCCTGGTTTGAGCTGAAACTTCCTTGTTTTGGGAAATGGACAAATAGAATTATTCCATGCAAATACGATAATTCCGCATTTAATTGGTTAAGAGAGTCAGGTGCAATGTTACGTGTCAAGGCTTTAAAAAAGCAGCAGGCCGAAGGGGGTGTCCCCTCTCGGTGTCTGGACTCTCACGAGGAAAGGAGAGCTCCCACGAATCTGCTCTGCCACCGATTAGGCCCGCGCAGGGCGGACACAGG
>NW_010406806.1:0-9959 GCF_000710305.1 Buceros rhinoceros silvestris | reverse complement strand
CGAGCGCCACGCGGGGAGCCGAGTCCTCCCACGAACCGACCTGCTGACCGGCCAGCCCGAGAGCAGCCCAAGACCGAGCCGAGGCCTGAAGGCCTGCACCTTCGGATTGCCCGAGAAATCACAGACTGTAAACTGTCGCTTGCCGTGAGTTTTCGTCTGGAATCGGGGGTGACAGCTGAACTCTTCCAGCTATTTCGTGCCAAGGGCTTTTCTCCTGAGTTTTCTCCGTCTGCTGCGTGTGCAGGGGGGCTCCTTCCCCCTCCTTTCCCGGCGCGAGAGAGGGATCTGACCAGGCCAGGGCGCAGCAAGGCCGCACACCCCAACCTCGCCGTTGGCTGCCGGCCAACACAGCACCGTCAGGAGCTCCGGCCTTGGACAGGACAGGTTGTCAAGAACTCCAGTTATCTGAATCCTCTTTCTCTCTTCAGCTTTTTTCCTTTTTCTTTCCTTTGGTTTGTAACTATATACATATATATAATAGAGTATAGTTGTGTAGTTTTATTGTTTATTAAAAGTTTGTTTCAGCTTTTCCGAATGCAGACCGAGGTGTGAATTTCTTCCTTCCCCTTTAAACCCCTTCTGTCTCTATCAGGACAAAGGGGTCGTTAAGGGAATTCGAGGAGTGGGTACCTCGGTCCCTCGACCCTTAACAAACGGTTTCTGGGCCTACACAACCAGCAGAAAATATCAGAATATTTCAACATCCAGGATGGGCTAGAGTGAGAAAATATCTAACAAAATTCCATCATCTAGGACTGTATGAACAGTGATCCTAAAGTGAGACCCTCTGAGCTCTCCTGAATCGCAGCGGACTGGGTCCATCTTCTCCACTAAGTCAGGATGCCTCTCAGCTACAAACTGCTCTGACAGGCCAGGATGAAGTCAGACTTCTCAACACTCAATAATTGTCTGTTGAGATTGCTGGAGCATTGTGAGTATATGCTCTCAACTCCGGAAGGAAATTTATAGGCTGGCCTCTCTTTCGTTCACCTCATAAACATGAGTGTGAATGAGTATGTGTCTGTATTTCGTGATTGTGTCTATGCATATTCACATATATATATACACGTATATATATACACACACATATATGTATACACACATATATATGACTTCCTGCAGCAAGTTAGTGTAAATCTTGTCATCACTGAATCTGTAACTAAGTCGCTCTTTGATTGTAAAATACTCAACCAGGTCACCTTGTTAATTTTAAATTGGTTAGTGATTAACTGCCACTACAAAATCCACCCTTTGATCTACCCCTCACTATATATGACTTCCTGCAGCAAGTTAGTGTAAATCTTGTCATCACTGAATCTGTAACTAAGTCGCTCTTTGATTGTAAAATACTCAACCAGGTCACCTTGTTAATTTTAAATTGGTTAGTGATTAACTGCCACTACAAAATCCACCCTTTGATCTACCCCTCACTATTAACAAATACTAGATTACTGCCTAATCACAACCATGTCAATATTTTCTCCTGCACCAAGATGACTGACATACATGAGAACCTGTTCATATAAAGGCATCTTTGAGTAAAGAAAGAATACTTCAGCTTTTACAATCCAAATGACAGCTATCATTAATAATCATCTCATTATTTCTAACCTTCAAATTCTGCATTTTATAAATTCAGCAATTTTATATGGACATGATACATGTCGTAACTGCTTAGAAATTAATTCTCCTACTAAAATATTCATGGAAAGAAGACTTCACATTTCAGCTCAGTCTCTGTTAAGTGACTGCACTTTCTGAAGTTAACGGCATATTTTTTCAGACAGTGTCTGCTTCTAGCAGTGATAACACTTGATGTGTACAGTCACTACCAGGGGTTGCTCTGCAGAAAGGCTCTGGCTTATACTTGCTCCTGTGCAGACCAAGGTCACTGCTAAACCCTGTGTGCCACGGTGGGGGTGCAGTAAGTTAGACACAGCACCTGCCAGGAGGACCCTAAACTGACCAACATGGCATTCCCTCCCATAGATATATTTGACATCAAGCTGAGGGATCACAAGGTACAAGATTTATTCTCAGCAAGTAGAGTCTGAGGACAACTCTGTACATTTTGCCTTCCATCCCAATCCATGCATTGTTGAATCCAGTTTCTGAATCAACCTCCTGAATGTGGTTTCCCTCTGCTGTTGAGTCCAGTCTGGGTCTTACCCAGCGTTTTCCCACAGCATTAGTGGTGACGGTGACCTAATTTCCATCAGAGGGGTTGGGTTCGAGACTAGGTTTTTTATATATTTAATTATTTATTGTTTTATTAAAGCAGTTTTAGTTTTCTTTTCTAATCCATAAGTCTCTCTCTCTTATTCCCTTTCAATTCCCCTTGGAAGGGAGAGGGGTTAATACAGAGGATCTGCCATTCGTCTAGTGGCCAGATCAGCCCTGATCCTTGACATTAAGTATGGATTGTCTTCATGGTACAACATCGGGTTTTGTTTTATTTTGTTGATTAGCATTCCTACATGTGAAAAAACTAAGTTACAATAACATATATTCTAAGTGTCTCAGATCACTTGTTACATAAATATTTTTAAGTCAGGGGTACAAAATTGCCTTAAAATAAAATAAAATCAGATTCTTAGTACAATTTGCACATTTCTATGTACCTGTAACAATGTTAGGTGGCCTGAGCAAATCTACATCGAATGCATATAGCACATTGTTCAGATGGTGCAGTAATTAAAATATTAATTCTCCAGAGACCCTTCTACAGGGCACACCACTATTAACATGTTCTCTAAATAAAATTAACAGTCTGGTACAATATGCTGAAATTCCAACTTGATTTTGTGTATGTGCTTTCCTCCATTTAAAAAAGACAGCTTTTTTTAATCTCCAAATAGATTATACAATGCCTTTTTTTGTCTACTCTGACTTTGTATTCCTAAAAATTGCCTGGACATGAAGACAGCTCTTGTTCTGTAAGGCAGAACTAAGTAAAATATTGAAACTAAGTAAAATATTGCAATAGAAAAGCATTTGTTTCTCATAAGGCTTCATACCTTCTTTTGTGGTTAGTTCCTTAATCCAGTGTTAGCCTCTCAAACACATACAGTTTATCTCTGTATATTGAACACCTAAGAACATAAACCAAGGAAAAAATGTCCATTCTGTTGTGACACTAAGGTCACTGTTGCCTGAATTTACTGGGCACACTCCAGTTTCTAATCTTATCATCTGGACAACTTCCAAAACACACACAGCTTCCCCCTCTGCCCTGGGTTTGATTCAACAGTGTTATTGCTACTGAAAAGGCTGTGAAAGTCACATCAGGTCTGACATATAAGTTCTAAAACATAATAAATATCTTAGTATTACATGTATTTTTTCTTCAGTTTGTTTATATAATCCCAAAACAGCCAAAAAAGCACCATAAATCCTTTCTGAAATTCCTAATATATCAGTAGAAGCAACAGAATTTCCTCTATATCTCTAATTAAAATCCAAACTGAGGCATATACAGAGTTAGCAAACAAACAAGCTGACTCACAATTGCCTTAGGTTCTACACACATTCAACTATATAAACTGCTTGAGCAAACTGCAAGGATGAGGTTTCACCTTAATATGCAAGTTCGTATTTAATTCAGTTCTTGGCCTTTTCAGAGATTCCATGGTAATTCAGTCTCACCAGTTAGTATTTAACCATTACACAAACCAGATGATATTACTAGGTATCGTATGATTTAGATCTTTGAAGTCTCTGTGTACAGGAGTGTAATTTAGAACATTGGTTGTACCCTGAAGTGATATATGACCCTTAGAAGATAATTACTCTGCATTTTACTACCTGGAATGGCTATGTAAACATAAATATAGCCTGCTACATAGAAAAGCCCTGCTTATTGGACAATTTGACCAAGGCATACAAAGAGTTTGGACATTAAAAAAAAAAAGTGTAAGCAAAACCTGTAGAAAAACGTTTTTAATAAACTCTTTCATTTTCAATTCATAAAATAACATCTAGTCTTCCAATTTCAAGAAAACCCAAGAGAAATTTGGAGTCAAACTATTTTGAAGCTATATTTTACACATGCAAAACAAAGGTAAGTATTCGTATTTTTCTACAGAAGATCTACACCATATTAGTGTGTTAAGATTAATAATAAAATATTCTGGTTCTAAACAAGGACACATAAACAATTCAAAACAGCTATCTCAGTTATGTTTTATGCCAGTTTAATATCCTTTCAAATAACATCTCTACAGAGCAGCTCATATGGATACCTTTTTGTGAGAGAACACTGTTGTTTGTTGCTTATTTTAAAAAGAAATTCCTGTCTCATTTAAAAAAAATTCTTGACTCATTTAAAAAGAAAAAAAGAGATACTTGCTTGACCTTATGTTTAGGCAGATGTACTTTACATTCTGCAGTCAAACAATACTGCTTAAGCAAGGTGAGTAGCACAGTAAAAATTATTTGGGCGGGATACAGGTTCAGATCACTTTACATAGTTCTAATCCTGAACATACCCATCACTTTCCTGCAAATACCTGTGTCATCAAGTACACAGTTACACAGCAGAACTGTATATTTTGTCAACAATTGTTGCAGTTTTCACTCACAAGCTTCTCATTTGCTTTTCACCAGGCCCAGTAGGTAGATCACTTAGATAAGAAAACATATAAGAACATAATTTATTCCACACTGGTGCTAACTGCTATTTCAGTTCAAACAAAAGGACGTGGCAGCTGGCAATGAAATGCACATTTGCAAAAATGCTATCTGCCATGTTTTATAGGATTCTGCTGTGTGCAATACCAGAGTGTATTTTAAGCAATCATCTCAGTTATTCATCTGACTGGAACACAAGTGCGATCACAAAGTTTGATTCTGTACACTCCACCTTATTGTAAAAGCATCTTCCAAGAGCTAATGTGAAGTAGGTTGGTTGTTGGTGATGTTACTCACATTTTACCGACAGAGAAACTGAGATAAGCTAGAGATCTTACTAACAGATTTTTGTAGCCTACACAAATTAGAGCAAGATGTTTTACTATCAGCAGAACTAAATGACCTTGAATTCATTGTCCTGTCTTAGCATACTTCTCTTTCTGCTCAAGTAAAAGACTTTTATAAATTGAAGAGACATAAAAACATCCATGTCAGTTTTTTATAATACTTTCATGGGTATAAAAAAATAACTCTATTGCCAGTTTTGTAAAGATGCCTACATGTGACAACTGGTTTGTGATTTATATAAACAAAAATCTCTTGAAGCGCTCCATGCACTCTACATTTGTTATCTTTCTTGGATCAGAGTCAAGAGCCCTCTCTATTCTTCTGGAGTGATATGGAGGCAAAATATTGCTCCAGTATGTTCTAGTAGTGAAGTAAATTAAATTAACTTCAGTACATGTAGAATTTAACCTTGAAGAAGCAATGTAAACTATGTCTTGTTTTCATTACAATTATTGATCTGACTATGTGAGAATCTTCAGAACACCTACATCAAAACCAGGAAGATTCCTTCTATTCCAGGAAATAGAGTGTGTTGTGCTAAATGTCATAGTGATAATTAAAATGAAAAGTTAAGTATAATTAGATAAGTGATAACAAACTGACCTGCTGCTATGCTGCTCTGGAACCACTGATTCAAAACACACAGTCTGCAAGAAAAAAGGAGGAGTTTACATAATCTTAAGGCTATAAGATATTGGTTTATAATTAACATTAATTAAATTAATAGTTGCTCTTAATTTCATGTAATAGATTAATTCTCGAGCTATTTCATCAGTTTACGTTTTCTATTAATTTGTTGAATTATTGATACTCGTAAGACAAGGTGAAAAAACAAATGGCTAAATATCTCTTAATTATTTTGAATTGTGTTCTTTACATACATCTATGTATATGTATGATTGTGTGTGTGTTTATATACACGTACATAAACAGTACCATAAATATTAGCTACTTGAAATCTTTGTTATTCTTATAAGCCTGCAGAAGACAGCAATTATTTAGCAAGATGTCAAGAATGTCGCTCTGTATTATTAGGAGACTGGAAACATATGTGGTGCTTTGGGCAAGTTACCACTATATGATTGACATAGAAGAGGTAGAATTGGATTCACAATTTTAGGTTAAGGCTATCTGTCCTACCTGCAAGAGAAGTACCTTTCTACGCCCTTAATCCTTTCCTACACACCCTGTCTTCCTACAGTCATAACCGACATAACAAGGCAATGTTTTCCTATGTTGTTTGTTTTCAATCTTCCATAGAATAAAGAAAGGGTAAAGTCATGTGTTGTATTAAACAGCTATTGCAAAATGAATCATTATCTGTCATAGATGAGAAAAAAAAAAAGTAAGATTAATTATAGCACGTTCTAGCTAACCATTTGGAATCTTGCCATTTGCTAACTTTGTTTCCAATTAACTTTCTTGAAAACAAGTTAAAACCCACTAGTTTTGTTTAGATACTGGTTCCTATCAGTTTTCTTAACAATCTTAGCTGTGTTTTTTATCTACTCTGTACCGTCATTATTTATTTTTCAGTTTCCACAAACTTTCTACCTCAAGATAAACATACTCTCAAGCAAATGAACAGTCAAAAAAACCCACTAAAACAAACAAAAAAGCAACCTCTAGCTAAAAAGAGAAACATTAGCTATATAAACTGAAGAAAACCCTACTGTATATAGCTCTCTAAGAAAAAATGTTGAAGGTTTGCTTAACACAGTCTTCATAAAGACTCTCTCAAAACAGTGGGGGAAGGACCTCAAATTTCTAAACGCAGGCTGTGAGCCACAAAGCATTAGCAGCTGCTTAATTTGAAGCAAGCAAGTACTTCAAATGACTGTAAGCCATGTGTGCCTGAGTCTGCCCACTTGCTTACTTGCCTGCCTGCAGCTAGAAAAACATTTTTCCAAGCATAGAAGCCATTTTCATGGAGGATGTGTCTTCACTGGGAAACTAGGTGTGTCTTCACCTGTGGTAACAAATGCATGATGAATTCCTAATGATGACAGGTAATTTGCAGCTTTCACATGTAACAGATAGTGCTGCAGCAAATGTCCATCTTGATCGCCAAATTCATGTTGAAATTATGAACTGACTTATCTTCATTAGAACTTTACCTCATACTGGTAATCTTAATTATCATATGCTAGCTAAACTGAGTAATGAACACTTTGATTTTTTGGAGAAAACAAGATGTTTGAGATAGCTCATCTGTTTACCTGAGGTCTAAATTAGGACTCCTCTGAAAACAAAGAAGTCTACTAATGATTACATTGAGAGTAGTCTGATGATCTTTATCATCTTAGAGTTACAAAAGAAGGAAGTTTCTCAAACTGTTAGGGTGCAAATAACTCATAATGACCCCTGGGGGGTGGGTGGGGGTTGACTATGTGTGGGGACAGATATCGGTCCTTTGTCAAGGACCATTCTTGTCAAAATTTTTTCAAAAAAAAAAGGGGGGGATTTTTTCAAATAAAATATGGAGTGGTTTCCAGCAAGCAACCTGCAGGTTAACATTCTTATAAAAATCTAAGCCAGAGTCTAGTGATTTGCCTGATTTTCCAAATGAATTCACATACAATGTTCCTAGAATCCTAGGACAATGTTTTGTTTTGTTTTTCAGTGAAGAAAATTTCCTGCTTTATTCCTGCCTCTCAGTGATCAGCCACCTCCTTCTGTTTTAAACTAGATTCATACCAGCTTTTTCATTAGCCCTTAGTTCTTGTCCTGTAAGAGACAGTGAAGAGGCCTCTCCAGTCCCTCCACTACTCTCTGTCCCTCCAGCCCCTCCGCTACTCTCTCTCCCTCCAGCCCCTCCACTACTACCTCCAGACAGTTAGAATTCTGTAGAGCTTTACCATATGCCCATCCAGTCATCTCTCTTTCAGTAAAAAATCATTTGCTTTAATCATTACACATGCTGAAGCTATTCTATATCTTTGATCATCCTTGTTTTTTGAATCTTTATAATTTCTGCTATAGGCTTATATTCTGCTGTATTAAGAAGCAAAAATAATCACAGTATTCCAGAAGATGAAGCATATCTTTACAAAGTGACATAAACATTTATTAAGCATGGGCTCTCTCTTCCTTTTGGAATAATTCTTAACATTCCTTTTTGTTTACTGCTGAATGTTAAGCCGATGTTTTGACAAAACTATGTATCATAGCACCAGTGCACTTGTAATGGTGAAGTTGCAGGCTGCCGGTTCACATGTGAAGTTAGGATTGTTTTTCCTCATGTGCATCAAGTTGTATATATTTACAATGAATGTCAGCTGTCCCTTCATTACATAGTCACTTAGACTTCAAGATCCTTCAGCCCTTTTCAAATGCTCTAGGAAATAATGTCATGTGAAAACTGCCTCAGACTCTAATGTTCTTTTCTAAATCATTTATAAACACATTGATGAGCACAGCTGCAGTGGAAATACAGTGGTGTAGTAAAAAGGAATATATTCTTTTAACCAACAATTTATCAGCGGGACCTTCTCCCTTATTCCCTGACTAATTAGTTACCTTAAAAGCCTTTGTACAAATACAGGTAAACCATCAGCCAGTTCAACTCTAGCTACATGTTTGCTCATTGCTTTGAAGATCTTCAGAAAGTTTACAAAGCAGGCCTTCCCTTTAGTGAAGCTATACTGAATCATCCCAAAGGATTGTATTCACTTGGGTTTCTACTCTCAATTAATTTAATACACACTAAGATTCTGACCCCATAGATACTTAAATGTTCTTTCTCCTTTATACTAAATAAAGAGTTATAAATACCCCCACCAAAAAAATAAGTTAACAGCAATGTATTATACTGTAATGATGCTGCATTACACTGAGTCTTTTCTAATAACTAGCTTGTGTTAGATGAAGAAGTTGGAAGCAGCTTTTCTATGAAACAGATACTTAGTCTGGAGGACTGGAGGTAGAGATTGGTATTTGGCAAGAGAAGTTTTCAACATCCTTTGGTCTCCTTCTGAATTCATGCGGTATAGAAAGCCAACAGCTGGGTAACATGTCAGAATTGACACCAGAAAGGTTAAAGATATATGTCAAAATAGAATGAAAAAGTAACATAAATAAACATAAGAGCACTATTTTAAAAATATACTAGAAGAACTATAAGCAATTTCCAGTCTAATTTCTTCTTGGCGATTTTGCAGAGAAGTGAAGGTGGTTGGAACAGCACTCATAGAGTTTAAGGCTGCAGGAAACAATAAATTAATAAGGTATTGAAAAGCTCTGTTTTAATTCCATAGAAGCAAAGCTTCTCAAAGCTCATAGCAGCCTTTCATTATGTGCAATGGTTATGAACATGCTTTGATTCTGATAATAAGTCTCTGATGATAAGTCTCCAGAGTAATTACAGGCTATCAATTTTTAAGTATAGGAAAAAAGCAGTAACACAAGTTTGTAATATATCATAGACAAGAAATGATGTGTTTGGAAATACCAAAAAAGATGTAGCCAGGATGAAGCAGGAGACAGGAATAGGAGACTTCAGAAAAGGCTGTCATAGGTATCTATTTGGAATGGAGAAAATTTACAGTCATTAGCAGGATCTTAGAAGACATAGGCATAGAAATAGAATCCTGTCCCATCTTCCCAACTCAAAGCATCCTAGAGACTGTCACAATATATGAGAGTCAGGGGTTACCCCTAAAGTAGCATTTTATTTCAGACCAAAAGTGCCGAAATGAAGCAATTCACCAAGTCTCCAAGTGCTGGTTTGCATTGCAGGGCAGTCTCAGAGTGCATTAAATGATTTGCATTTGGGTAAGATTGAGATAGAGTGTGGGACTTCACCTCATGTACTTCTACCTGATACACTCCAGATGGTAACAGACATTCAGTTTATGGAAGCCTAGAGCTAATCATAAGTAACGTCTCTCCACTGCAAACATGTTTTGTGGCTGTCCTCAGCAGCTTGCTACTAGCTAAGGTAGACGCAGACAGAAAAAGAGAGACATCAATACCTCTGTCCC
>NW_010406805.1:491-865 GCF_000710305.1 Buceros rhinoceros silvestris | reverse complement strand
CCCGCCACCAGCCCGTTGGGCCCCCCCGGGACCTCCCAGTGTTCCCCGAGATCCCAGTGTCCTGCCAGGGATCCCCAGGGATCCCACCGCCACCCAACCGCCCCGAGATCCCCCTGAGGTCCCTGGTCACGGCACCTCAACGTCCCCAAGGTCACCTCAGCAGCCCGACCTCCCCAAGATCCCCCAGATGTCCCCAAGATCCCTGGTCGCAGCACCCCGACAACCCCAAAGTCCCCAAGATGTCCCCAAGGTCCCCTCAGCACCTCAACATCCCCAAGGTCCCCAAGATCCCTCCAAGATCCCTGGTCACGGCACCTCAACATCCCCAAGGTCCCCAAGACGTCCCTGGGGTCACCTCAGGGCCCCAACATCTC
>NW_010406805.1:0-438 GCF_000710305.1 Buceros rhinoceros silvestris | reverse complement strand
GCCCGCAAGATGTCCCCAAGGTCACCACAACACCCCAACATCTCCAAGGTCTCCAAGATGTCCCCAAAGTCCCCAAGACGTCCCCAAGATCCCCGGTCACAGCACCCCAACATCTCCAAAGTCCCCAAGATGTCCCCAAAGTCCCCAAGATGTCCCCAAGATCCCTAGTCACAGAACCTCGATGTCCCCAAGGTCCCCAAGATGTCCCCAAGGTCGCCTCAGCACCCCAACACCTTCAAAGTCCCCAAGATGTCCCCGAGATCCCCGGTCACCTCAACACCCCCAAGGTCCCCAAGATGTCCCCAAGGTCACCACAACACCCCAACATCTCCAAGGTCTCCAAGATGTCCCCAAAGTCCCCAAGACGTCCCCAAGATCCCCGGTCACAGCACCCCAACATCTCCAAAGTCCCCAAGATGTCCCCAAAGTCCCCAAGAT
>NW_010406804.1:18495-18908 GCF_000710305.1 Buceros rhinoceros silvestris | reverse complement strand
GCCTAAGTTGACCGGCGGGCTGCGATAACGGAGGATGCCGGGAGGGGAAGTGCATGGGGCCGCCTTCGAGCTTTCGGTGCCTGTGCTGGTGTGTTGACGAGCAGATGGGCTTGGTTTGCTCCTGGCAGTGGAATCGGGAAAGTCCGTTTCCTCCTGAGATCTACAGCCCATGGGGAGAACTCGCTGCTTCAGGAGGACAGGGCAGCAGCCAGAGAGGTGATGCTGGCAGCCCCCACCCGGGGAAACCCTACCCGCCGCTTCTGCCTCTTGACTTCTCACATCGTCACCTTGCGAAAGGCGAGTGCTCTGCTGGGGCGTGGGGAAACCGGGGTGTTGCCTTCCCCAGCCCTCCAGATAAGGGGCTGGTGATGTGCTTGGCTTCCGCTGGGGAAGTGACATCTCCTGTGTCGCTG
>NW_010406804.1:17759-18055 GCF_000710305.1 Buceros rhinoceros silvestris | reverse complement strand
GATGTAGTTTCTGAAATGTGATTTTAGAAGAAATTAAAGTTGGAATTAGCTATTACAGCTCGTTAAACCCAGTCAGGGATTTACCTTCAGCCCGAGGAGTCTCTCCTCATGTTGCCCTCCAGCCCTCGAGTCTCCAGCGGTGCTCCCAGGCATGGGGCAGCGGCTGTGCCTGGTGGAGGGCTGCAGCACAGCTACACCAGCGTGTGCCGTGGGCTCTGTCCCCGGGTCTGCTCTGCCGGGGGTCCAGAGCTGCTGGAAGGGCTCCACGGCTGCAGAAGAAGAATGCCTGGCCTGCC
>NW_010406804.1:17147-17638 GCF_000710305.1 Buceros rhinoceros silvestris | reverse complement strand
GGCTGCAGAAGCAGCCTGCCTGGCCTGCAGCCACTGCGCTTCTCGTAGCGTACGTTGTGCTGGGACGTGGGGTGAGCTGCGCTGTGCAGTTGTACCTGGGATCGCCGCCAGATGTTTGGAGCACTTCAGACTTGGAACTGGAAAGCACAGACCTTAATGCTCCTTTGAAACTCGTCCTCTTTCTCCGCGGCCGTGCTGGAGCAGCAGTGTTCCTGGCAGCTGACCCCGTTGCTGTTCCCTGGTGGCGGTTTGGGGGTGCAGCCCCCTTTGAGCGCTGGGTTAGATTCCTGGATCTGGTGTTAATGCTGACAGGGGTAAGACAGCATTTAGAGACTCCGAGCTGGGGTCGTGCTCTCTGGGTAGCTGGGCTCAGGCTTCAGAGTCCTTTGTGAGAGCCACAGGACAGAACCGCCTCGGCTGAAGGATCCTTGAGGCAAACTGAGGCAGGAATGTGCATTAATTGCTGGCTGGCTGGGGGGAAAGGCTGCTGC
>NW_010406804.1:15262-17017 GCF_000710305.1 Buceros rhinoceros silvestris | reverse complement strand
CTGGGGGACAGCTGGCCCTGCCAGATCGTCCTGGGCTCCTGGGAGCCTGGGTATTCCGTGGAGGAAGAGGCTCTGAAGTCATGTTGGCTGTCAGCTCATTGCCACATATTTCTAGTGGCATCTCTGGGGGCTGTGAAGGGCTGGTGGGCTTGGAGAGGTCAGTAATCACCTCTGAGGTGGCAGCAGCTCGAGCAAAAGGCTGCAATTTTCAGGCTGCCCAAAGAACTCAGACCCGGCTGTTGAGCTGACTGTTCTTCCCGGGCCCGAAAGCTGGGATGAGGCAAGAAAATCAGGCTGGATGCGAACGAGGGTCTTGGTGATGAGCAGCATGTGGTGCAGCAAGAAGCCCCCTCTCGCTGTTAGCAACAAGCTCTGGAGGAACTTGTATAACTAGAGGAAAAGAACAAATATGTTGCTCTGAGCAACTGAAACGAGGCAAATTGTCCTTCTGGGCTGAGTCATCCTCGCAGAGTGTTTGTGCACGGGGTGTGGCACCTGTGGGGAGGTGGCACCAGGGCTCAGGCTTGGTGCTTACTGTCTCCTTGCAGGAACACAGACCCAGCCAGAAGCTGTGGTGGTGGAGATGACTTTTGAAAAGCTCAGGGGTGGAAATCATAGTGCCAGCTGCTCCCCCTGGGTTTAAAGTCCTGGGTGTCACCACCCGCAGGCTCATTGACCGTGATCCACCTGGTGTTATGAGCTGCTAACGTGGTTTTACCGTGTTCTTGCCCTGGTGTCTGCAGGGTGCTGCTGCGCGGTTCGTGTGCAGTGCAGGGGGAGGGCAGCCCTAGGGCAGCACTGCCTTACCTCGGGTGAGAAAAGACATTCTGTGATGCTTGCTCTGGTCCCTGGGAAGTCACACCAGACTCCACCAGTCCCAGTGGCTCCGGCTGCCGGGGGAAGTGTGGAGTCCAGTCCCTTGGAGACTGGCAGGGCACCAGCCTTGGTCTGTGTGGGGGCGAGCAGCCCTGCGGAACTGCTGGGTGGCAGCTCTGAGCTGTTCTCATGGGGCTCCTTCCAGCCTCGTGCAATGCCAAGTGGAAATAATGTCTTTAAGAGTGGCACTGAAAACATGTCTTCAGAGTTCATTAGGCGTTGAACCTGTAATGCGGGTCACAGCCTGAATTTCAGGGGCTGTGTGTCTTCAGCTGGTTCAAAGACGGACTGTGCTGCTGCAGGGCTGCGTTCAGGTGACAGACCTCAGGTGGGGTGTGGGGTCAGCTTGAGGCTGCTGGTGCAAGAGCTGTGGGGGAGAGGATGCAAAAGCCACCTTCACCAAACGGTTGGGCTGGCAGCTCCTCTTCCCTGGTGCTGTCCCCCCAGCCCTGCCCGGTGCTAGGCTGCAGCCTGGCAATAGCTCTTGACAGCCCTGCTGCGAGGAGAGTGGGGATGGGGAGGGCTTGGGCGGGGGGGGCGGGGACCCTGTGTCCTCTGGGGCCGCAGGGTTTGTGAGGTTTGGGATTAACCACCAAAGCTGCTGGCAGAAGGGTGGTATCTGTGGTGAGGACCTCAGAGCCACCAGTGTCGGACTGTCTGCTTCCCGTGAGAGCCTTTCCTTCCCTGTCTCCGTTTCCATGGCTTGACCTCTGCGAGCAGCCCTACCTGACCTGCTCTTCCGGCTATCGCTTGGTCAGCATCAGTAAAAAACCCTAAAGCAGCAAGGCTGAAGCCCGCAGACCCCAGCTGTGTGCTCTGTGGACAGGCTCGCGCTCGCAGCCGGCCCTTGCTCAGCAGGGGCTGCCCCCCTCCTGCCTT
>NW_010406804.1:12983-15163 GCF_000710305.1 Buceros rhinoceros silvestris | reverse complement strand
CTGCCCCCCTCCTGCCTTTAGCCGAGCCCGGGAATTCCTGGGCGATGCAAGGAAGCAAGGTGCTGCTCTAATGCAAGGCACAAGTGTTGCGTCCCTGTTGAGGTGGTGCCCGGGGAGGATCAGGAGGGGTTTACTTGTGTCCTGCACTAGGAGAACAGTGCCTGTCCTCTGGGTTTTGCAGGGGTCACGGATGCCATCGCTGACATCTCCAGGCTGGAGGAGCTGCTGACTTTGAATTGTGTGATTCTAGTGGGACGTGGCCCTGTTTTACGAGTCACTCGTGTTAATGATTCTCTTGTCTCTGTTTCCAGTTCTGGCATAAAGCATGTTTCCACTGCGAGACCTGCAAGATGACCCTAAACATGAAAAACTACAAGGGTTACGAGAAGAAGCCGTATTGCAATGCGTAAGTCTCTGCTCCGGTTGCCACCAGGAAAGCGCTGGGTCCGGGAGATGCTGTGGGGTTTGCTGGACCCTGTGGGGCACCAGTCCTGACACTCTGGAACGGGGGGTATGGGGAGCCCTGACCTCTGCAGAAACAGTCTGTCCCTGCTGCTCTACGGTGTTTTCTGGGGGTGCAGGAGAAGCCCTGGCCCAAGGGGTTGCACAGGGCAGTTAATGCTGGTGTTAAAACAGTGTTTTAGTGCCCTCCCGTTCATCCTGGGGGGACAAAAGGTGAATAAAATTCAGATACAGGCAGGCATTTACATGGGGTTGGTCTCAATCTGTGTCCCCTTAAAGAAGAAGAAATGACAAGGTGTTTGTAGCACCCCAGCGGAACAGAGGTGCTTGGGGAGAGGAGAAGTGCCTGTTTGTGCCGGGGTGTGAAGCAGGGAGGGACATGGGGGTCGCTGTGGTCTGGGTCTGCTGGACTCGTGGCCAAGCAGTGACCCGCTGGTGCTTGTCTGGGATGTTGGCAAGTAAATGCATCATCCTTCTCTGCTGGGAGGTGGAGGCAGAGCAGGGCAGGTGGGGGCAGCTGCCTGTACCCCACCTCAATCTGTCTTCCCGGACCTCTCACGCCGCTCCTGAGTGGTGGAAGTTCACTGACCCTCCCCCCTTTTTTTTTTTAACTTTCTTATCAAGAGGGCCCTCAAGTGCACCCAGAGCTTTCTGGGCTCTGGGTGTGTGGAGTGAACTAGTCCCTGCTGAGCCCACGGGGATGTGCCGAGCTTTTTTTAACTTTCTTATCAAGAGGGCCCTCAACTGCACCCAGAGCTTTCTGGGCTCTGGGTGTGCGGAGTGAACTAGTCCCTGCTGAGCCCGCGGGGATGTGCCGAGCGCTACGTTCCTGACGTGTTTCTCACTGCAAAGCTGCTGTTTAGACATTAAGATTTTGGAAGCTGCTGCTTATGCATTAAGAGTTCCTAGAAAGAAAATTAGAGACCATAATACTGCTTAGCACTTGGAGAGCACGGTCCATTCACAGAGTACTTTAAAAACATTAATCCTGGGGACATCCCTGTAAGATGGGCATTACCCTGTTAGCTCTGAGAGGAGGAGAAGCAGGAAAACCATCAGCCGTGCGGTGCCTCAGCAAAAACCTCCTACTTGGCAGCTCTTTTGTAGGATGGTTATTGCTGGTAATGGATCTTGGTGATGATTGTGACTTGACCAAAACTGGTGTTGAACTGGAGTGACGCTGGTCACATAAAGCCTTGGCTGCTGGTAGTGGTGTCCTGGGATCTTGCTCTGTTAGAGCTCCAGCTTCTGAGGTGAAACTGGGACCTTCCTGGAGCAGTGTGAGGAGGAAACCTGTGATCTGAGGCAGGGACAGCTGTGCATTAGGGGACACTTGGACTGTACAGGTCTCTCAGCCTACCATGGTGGTGGCCCAACCATCCTGGGATCTGTGAGCTCGAGACCTCGATTTGCAAGAGCTGCAGGAGTGAAGCCCCCTGAGCTCTCCTTGAGTGTCCTGAACCAAAGCTTTGTCCTCTGGGTCTGGGCACCCTGGTACCAGCTGTGCTGGGGCAGGGGTGCCTCTGGCCGCAGGGGTGGGCCTGGGGTCCTGCTCTTGTGCTCTCTCCCTCCAGGCTGCAGGAAGGGAAGTGGGATAATAATGGGAAATTCCTGAGATTCCAAGGAGTCTGCGCAACCTCGACCCATCTCAGTTTCTCAACCCCCTCTGCTCCAGAGCTCCCTTTGATGCTGGCTGGCTGCCTTAACCCTTTAGCAGC
>NW_010406804.1:10878-12861 GCF_000710305.1 Buceros rhinoceros silvestris | reverse complement strand
CCTGAAGAAGAGGCAGCTGCCTGTCTTGCCTCTACCCCAGAGTAGCCCTGGACGTTCAGAATCGTGCACAGAAACCCGCAGCAAATGCTTTGTTCCTTCTCCTTTGCCTGGCTGTGCCTTAAAGCCAAGGGAAGTGAGAGCAGCTGGAAACTGCTGGCACGTGAGGCTTTGCCTCTGGCAGCTGCCAGCCCCTTGTTTGCTGGGGTGGAGGCTGTGCCCAGAGCCGGGTGAAGGGAAGCTCCAGCCAGAGGATGAGCGCTGGGGTGTGGGTTGGGTTCCTTCTCAGCTCCTGCCCCCGGCGTATCCTGGGGAGGCAGAAACCTCCAGGCAAGGTGAGTGTGTCTGGCAAAGGACAGCCCAGAAGGAGCCTGCCCTTTCCAGCCAACTTGTGCTGGTGTTGGAGCTGAGGGGCAGCATCTTCTATACCCTGAGAAGGGGGTGGAAAAGCAACGTTTATCCTGGCAGGGAAGAGGCTGCTTTTCTGAACATGCCTTAGCACAGGGTCTCCTCTGTTTGAGCCATGGCCTTCTGCCAAATTCCTGAGTTTCTTTCTTCAAGAGAGCAGGAGGAAGAGGGCTGGGCTTCCTCCCTATCTGACATTATCCCGGCAATAAATCTGAGAGAAGCTTTTCAAGAAGGTGCCTGGTTCGGTGCCCCCTGCCCTCCCTGTGCCCATCAGTGCTGGGAACTTGCTTGTGGCAGATGTGGCTGTCTCTGCCCTCCTCGCCATTCCGCTTTTGACTTCAGCTGGGTACTGGGGTGACGGGCTGTTCGCTGGAAGCAACACTTGAGGCTGAGCTCATCTCTTTACATGAGCTCTCTGAACTACAAGAGGCAGAAGGGCAACATCCAGGTGGAGTCTGAGGCTTCTGCAGAGTCCAGCTGAGGCTGTGCTTGTGGTCAAGGGACCAGCTGCTCCCGCAGATAAAAAGCCTTATATACAGGTTTAACTTCTTGCTCTGGAGGGGTAACAGAGCTCTGTGCTGAGCTGGCAGGGCTGAGGCTGGGGGATTGGGGCTGAGTCCCGAGGGGAGGTGGTGGCTGCAGCAGCAGGGCTCTGGACCCCTCTGTCCAGCCCGCCCTGGTGGTGGGCAGCTCCGTGCTTTGCCTCAGTGGGATGTGTGTGCAGCATGAATCTGTGCCTTGAAAATCCTGTCTGAGAGTTCAAAGCTGGTTTGGTTGAGGAGTCGGCATCTTCAGAGATGTCCCTGGGCAGCGCAGCTGCTTGAAATGCAGAGAGGAGTTGGCATAGCCTGGGTGTGGAGCGGGGTCTGGGTGGGGAGAAGCAGGATCCTGGGCAAGAGGCTCCTTTTCCTTTGCCTCTGTCTTGGCTGCCAGGTTTTCTGCTCCTCTCCCTGTGAGGACCTCTAGCTGAGACCTGAGGCCAGGCTTTACCTCAGCTGTGGGTTCCCCTGGATTCGTGCTGATGAACAAGCAGCTGCCCTGTTGGATGCGTCTCTGTTTGGAAAGCCCCGCTCTGGACACGTGTCCCCTGCGCTGGCTGATCCAAGGGCTGTCTCTGCTGCCTCCACACCCCACAGGGCTGGATTTTTTTATTTTTATTTCCTTACTGCTGCAGCCTGGCTGGCAGGAAGTTAATGGCCTACTTGCTCAGCGCTCCCTCCCCCCTGCTCCAAGGAGCAGCCTGGCCTGCCGGGCAGCATCCTTTGTTTGAGCGGGCAGGGGGAGATGCTGCTGCTGACAGACCCTCTGCTCACCTTTTGCCGTGGCCCGGCTGGGGCTGCCCCATCAGTGCAGAGCACAGGGACGTCGCGCTGCTGCTGCCTCGTGATGCCTCCCTTGCTAAACCACATTGTTTCCTCCCCTAGAAGGGGCTAAAGGCTGAGCAAGGCTGCCAGAAATCCTGTACGTAGGTGTGTTGGTGGGGTCCCCGCTCCATCCATCTGCCGTGCTTGCTTGACTTCAGCTTCCCTTCGAGGAGCCGACTTTCCTCGCAGAGGACCCACGCCTGGCGTGGCGGTG
>NW_010406804.1:10381-10766 GCF_000710305.1 Buceros rhinoceros silvestris | reverse complement strand
GGTCGTGCTGCCGCTGCCGATGTGTCCCGGGGGATCGGATCTGGTGCTGACATTCCTCTTCGCTGAGTCAGGGCAAGCGGTTCTGGCTCTGCCGCTGCTCTGCCCAGCTTACCTAGACCTGGTGGTACTGGGACACGGGGACTCGAATGGGAGCAGTCAAACCTTTAATTCCGGTGATGACCCAAGGAACCTCCCTGGCGGATTTCTCATCCCCGGCGGATTTCTCACCGTTGTAATCCTTGCGTTTCCACGCAGAGCAAGTTGTTCAATGCCTCTGGGCTAGCTTCTTGCTTGGAAAAAGTTAGTGAGTGGCTCTGAGCTCCACAAGGAGCCAGTGATGCGTTCTTGGCACTCCTCTGCGCTCCATCTGGTAGCTGCCTACTAC
>NW_010406804.1:5986-9881 GCF_000710305.1 Buceros rhinoceros silvestris | reverse complement strand
GCATGCCCCCCCCCCAGGGGGGAAGGACCCCCAGTGCACGTGGGTTGGAGGAGCTGGGGGATGCAGGGTGCTTCTGCTTCCCCTCTGGGGTTTGGGAAGGGCCCAGGGATCATCTGTGGGGGAGAGGGCAGATGGTCTGTGGGGAAGCTCTCCTGACACGTAGCGGTTAGAAGGCTGCAGATGTTAGCCAGTCCTTTTGGGGTGGAGCCTCTGGTTTCTGAAGTGTTTGGGGATGGCTTGCTCCAAGTGCTGGGGAGACCTCTCAGAGCTGACAGTATTCCTCCAGGAAATCCAAAACCCTTCCTGCAGAGTTCTGCCACCCTCCCTCCACCCCATCCGTGGCTGTTGCCTCCTCTCCGTGGCTGGAGAGCAGTTTAAACCAGTGATGCCTCTGTGAGCACAACCCAAAGCACTTGCGGATGAAGCCTCTGCAGAGGTGGGAGAGGGGAAATCTCTCCGTGACTCTCTGCCGGTAACTCCTCTTCCTCCTGGGCTCACCCCGCATTATCTTGTTGTTCCTTCCCTGTAGCCCCAGGCCTTCCCCACCCTCCTGGCACACGTTTCCCAGCTGCTGCTGGAGTCAGGAGAAGGTGTGCTCCTGCTCATTGCTCGGATAAGATGGTTTAGTCTTTAACAAAGCAGATGGTAAATGGGCTTGTTCTCCAAAAACCGCTATCCCCCGTGGCTGGGGTGTGCTGCTCGGTGGGTGAGGGTCCTCCCACCGTCCCTGTCCTGCAGCAAAACCCACCCAGCTTCCCCACTGCTCCTGCCCTGGGCTGGAGGCCACACAGGTCCTAGGAGCGCAGGGTCGGGGCTGCCTGGCGTTGACCTCGCTGGGGAGGGCAGGCTGCATGTGAATGTTGACTTTCCTAAACTTGCTGATCTGTGCTTGGGGCCAAAAAACCCTGTGGAAAAACCCAGCTCCGTTGGGAACAGAACAGGCATCCCATAAACAGCAGCGGGGGGAGGACGGGACAGGCGCTGCTCTCGGCTGGGGGAGGCCGGGCCAGGCGCGGCTCTGTTCTGGGGGGGCAGCGATGGGAGGGGGGAGCAGCGTGACGAGCAGAGCCCTTTCCAGAAGCGACTTCTGGCTTCACAGCTTGGCAACCTCCCTCTTCCTACGTTCCCTTGAAATTTTTCCGCTATGGGTTGAAGCAGGTTTGTGAAGAGGCTGTTTTTCACTTGGGCAGCCTGTGGCTCCGCAGGCTCCCCGGCAACTGCTGGCAGAGCCTGCGGGGATGGGGGGGCGATGGGTGCTGCCGGGGAGCAGAGCTGGCTGAGCAAAGCCCTGCTCCCCGCTGCTGTCCCCTGCCCGCACAGCCGTGCTGGAGCTGCCTGCGGTGGGTTTTCGCTTCTCCTGCCTCCCCCAGCCCTGGGCCAGCCTGGCAGCGGTGGGGGGTCTTTGAGAAACCGTGTCCTGCCCAGCGGTGCTGTGGGCCCTGTTGCGCAAAGCCCGTGCTGGGGCGGGCTGGGAGCAGATGCTGGGCGCAGGCAGCAGCTGCACACGTGGAGGGCTGGCCCAGCCATCTTGGCAGCCTCTCCCTGGAAATGCTGGGAGGAACCGGAGGCTTTCTTCGCAGCCTGTGCTCTGTAGCAGGCTGTTTGCGAGCCCTCTGTGAGCGGCGTGGTGCTGCTGGTATTCTTAAAAAAAGAACAGCTTATGTTTTTTTTTCTTAAGCTTGTCCCCAAAAATCAGCAACTCTTTGAAAGGCAGGATGTGAACTCAGGAGCCTTCTGGCAGAGCGGAGCCCTATTACTTCCTTTGTTTAACTCTTCTTTCCCAACCCCCCGGTACAGCTGCACAAAGGGGACTGTCACCTCTCCACCGCACAGGTTGGTGGCTGGGGAGGGGCTGGTGTATTTGCAGCCGGAGCTGAAGTCTCTGCTGCTGTGTGATGGACACGTCTGCCAGAATCGCTTCTTGCAGCAGCCTGTACTGGAATACAAGCAGCGCTTTGAGCTGCCGAGGCTCTTGTGAGCGCTCAGTCATCTCGCACATGGTCTGTGGGGTAAACCAGCCTTGCTGGAGGAACAGATACGGGGCCTGAGTCATGCTGAAGATGCAGGGTCTGGGTCCCACGGCTCACGGGCCAGCACTGTTTGGCTCTCAGCAGAGCAGCTGGACGGTGCCTTGCTGCGTGTCGATGAGTTTCTGCAGATGGGTCCCGCCACTCTCTCTGTTGCAGGAGGTTAACTGTTTCCAGCCTGTGAGAAGCTCCAAAGGCAGGAGGGGTTCAAGTGCTGCCGCTTCAGTTGGCTTCCTGGGAAGGCAGCTCCCAGGGGCTGCTTTCGGGCAGGACTGGGATGTGATGGGGTGCAAGTGTTGGAGATTCACATCCACCTGGAAGTGAGATTGCTGGCAAACCTGTTACACTACTGTGGGAAGGTCTAAACCCTGCCCAGGTCACAAGGAAACTGGGACCAGGGTGCTGGCATGGGGCTGTTTCTGGTCAGTGTGTGGGGAGGTGGGGTCTGTGTCTGCTTTCTAATAGCCCTGCTAAAGGGGATTCCTACCTTGGCCTGGCCTTTGGCCACGCAGCTATTGCTCGTGGCTCCTGGGCTGGACCGGGTGAGCTCCTTCTGACGTGGCTGTGCCAGGGTGCCCGTAGTGATGCCGGGGGAAGAGGCAGAGCTGCTCGGGGGAGGGCTGTGAGAAGCACAGAGCAGCCAGACCCTTCTCCCATGGGGACCCTTCAACCTGCTGGTAATGGCAGGGTGAACTTCCATCTGCCTCCGAGTTGCAGTGCTCAAACAATCCTAATGCGGGAGCCAGACAGGTTCTGTCTGGCTGGGGAGACTTGACTGACCTGATTTAGCAGCGCCACAAAAAAATGCCTCGTCTCTGGTGGCCATGGCTGGACCGGCGCAGCCTCACTGGGTACCTTGCCAAGGACTCGTACACAGGGTCTTGCTGCAGGCCATAAAGCTCCTTTTTTTTGGAGGAGGAACTGTGTGTGCTGGGTTTTTGTGGGGCTTTGAGGGTGGCAAGTGGCCGCGCTCTCTGTGGATGGCACCAGCAAGGCTGGAGGTGCCGCTGTGATGCACAAAGTGAAGGACTCTGGGCGCTTTGCTCCTCCCCTCCTCAGCTTGGCCCTTCCGTGACTTTTCAGCGTGTGAAATCTGGGGTGGCTTTTCTTAGCATCTCCCCTGATGGGTGTAATCGCCCGAGGTCCTGTGGAGCTGCAGATTACAGGGGGGATATTTCTGCCAAGCAAGGATGCGACGCTGGCGTGTGCCGCCCTGAGCGCCGAGCCCCCGCTCCGTCACGTGTCCCCCTGCCCCACATACCCGTGTGCTGCTTCGCTTAATCTGACAGCAGCCCCCCGCGGCGGCGGATCGGGCAGGGGGAGGGATCCCGTGTGTCTCATCCGCTAGTGAGGCGGAGGCTGGATGCCAGCAGTGTCTGTGAGGAGAGACCCTGAAGAGCGCGGCCAGTCCTCCGGCCGTCTGGCAGCTCTGCCCCCCGGACCAGCGAGCTCCTCTCCATCAGTCGTTAAAATAATCCACGTCTGCCGGGCTCACGGAGCAGCAGTGGGGATGCCGAGGGCTCGATGTGCGCTCACCCCGCCTGCCCTCTGCCCGCTTGGCTGCCACAGCAGCACCAAAGCCCTGCGGGGTGCCAGGGGGTCCCCGAGACCCACTGAAACTTGGCTGCCTCCCTGCTTCGCCCTCCTGCATCCCTGTCCCCTCAGGCAGGGAAAACACCGCGTTGCTCCTGCCAAAACGCTGTTTGGATCGTGCTGTAGCATCAGCCCCAAGGAGGAAGCAGAGGCACCTCCCTACAGGTCGCTCGCATGGGTGGTGTCCCCGGGCTCCCATCTGCTCTCGAAAGGTTACGGGTTTTGCCTGAACAGCGATTACTTAGCAGCAGACTTCACACAAATGTCACACCAAG
>NW_010406804.1:5396-5792 GCF_000710305.1 Buceros rhinoceros silvestris | reverse complement strand
AGAGCGGTGGTTTGAAGCAGCTTCTCCCCGTTTTGTCTCTTCGGGCTGCCTCTGCCTGAAGCCGGCGGAGCCTGGAGGGTTTTTCTAATGACCCTTGAGGGCCCCATCTCCCCTTAATGTGACTTTTGCTCCCTGCATTGTTCTCTACCTGTTGCACTCTCTTAGGAAGAGCGGTGGTTTGAAGCAGCTTCTCCCCGTTTTGTCTCTTCGGGCTGCCTCTGCCTGAAGCCGGCGGAGCCTGGAGGGTTTTTCTAATGACCCTTGAGGGCCCCATCTCCCCTTAATGTGACTTTTGCTCCCTGCATTGTTCTCTACCTGTTGCACTCTCTTAGGAAATGAGTGTTTCTGCAGCGGAGGGAGTGAAGGGCATCGGGGCAGGTGTGCCCGTGTTACGGG
>NW_010406804.1:4255-5122 GCF_000710305.1 Buceros rhinoceros silvestris | reverse complement strand
GCTGCCAGTTTTGGAAGCCTTCGGCTCTGGCTCTCCTTGGTGAGGATGGGTAATTGCATGGGTGGATTTGGCGTGTGTTGTTCACGCTTCTGAAAGAGCGAGGCAGGTTGAGCAATAAACGCCCTCCCCCTTCCCTGCTTCCCCAGCCAAGATCTATTTACGGTGACGGCTGGGGGAGGGCAGCGAGGACCCACAGCCCTGCTCCTTGCTCGGTGTGATCGTGAGAAGGGCGAGAACCGGGTCGGCTGTGCCACGAGCCCACCCCATGGGAGGAGAGCTGAGCCCACCTTCGCTGCAGATCCCGCCGATGCTCCGTTCCCACGCACGCGCTGCCTGCTGCGCTCCCAACCCGAGGCAATTCACACACAGCCTTCTCATTAAGCTTTAATTTATTGCTGACTGTTGCTGTGGCTGGTTCTCATGCATAGGAGATGGGTTTTCCCCTCTCTGGTGTGCAGCAGGGATCTGGGTGCCTGCGTTTGTGCTGGCTTTGACGGAGGGAGGCTGTCACCGGTCCTGCATTGGGGGGGAACCCCTGGCCTTAAATTCCCCAAGGACCGGAACGCCTGCTCTTGATCAGGCAGATCTCGTGAGCTGGGGAGAAAAGCGATGCCTCGTCTTAGGGGAAGACGCTCAACTCGCGCATCATCCTAGCACAGACGGGCAGATTACTGCCGCCTGCTCACAGCAGTCCGCAGGGGCTCAAGGCTGAGTGAAAAGCTGCCTCAAATCCTTGGGAGGTTTCCTCAAAATCTAACAGAAGCGGAAGCCTAATTCTAGCTCAGTCTGTGCGGTCTGTGTCTATCTCTTCCTCTCCCGCCGTGGCAGGGCACAGCCCGCCGTGGGGACGGTATTCCCGTCAAGGGA
>NW_010406804.1:3651-4125 GCF_000710305.1 Buceros rhinoceros silvestris | reverse complement strand
CAATTGCAGCTTTCTGGGTTCTCTGAGCTCCTCAGGGCTGGATTTCTCTGTTTGCAGCCCTTGAAGTGTCTGGGGCTTCCCTCCTCCTCCTCCTCCTCCCTGCATCCAGAGGCTGCTGTGGGGACTCGTCTTCTCCCCAGCGTTATTAGCATGCCCAGGGCATGGGATGCGGTTGCCATGGCAATGGGATGATTTCGGCTGGCAGCACCAGCAGATAGTCGGGGAGCTCCTGGGCCGTGGCTGAGCAGTAAACGCAGCTCTGGCTGCCTGTGCACCCCCTTTGAAAACTGCATTTGCCCTTGACAGGGGCCATATGTCTCGGTGCGTGGCTGCACGCAGCCCTCCAGCTCCGTGCCCTGCAGGGATGGGCCTGTCCAAACCGGGCATCTCTGGAAAAGCTGCTGCTTAGCAGCAGGAAAACCCCTCTGGGTTTGTGAGGAGCCTGGGCAGTGGCGATGGCGCTGGGCTCTCCTC
>NW_010406804.1:2352-3547 GCF_000710305.1 Buceros rhinoceros silvestris | reverse complement strand
TGGGCAGTGGCGATGGCTCTGGGCTCTCCTCGCAGGACAGGGCAGAGCTCCGTCCCCACGGCAGGTCTGGCGCTGCTCTGAGTAGCCTGTTGCCTTCCAGACCTGATCTGCAACTGGGGGAGTGTTTGGTATTGGAGCTGTTGGCACTTAAAAGGTGCCTTTGTTTTCTTTGACCTTGGCATGAGTCAGACGGTGACTTCCAAGAAACTCAGGAAGGGGCTCCAGGACACCAGCGGTAACTCGGGTAAAACAAGAGACAAGTTTCAAGCCTGTCCTGCGGTGGCCCTGGAAGCTGAGGTAGAGACTTACTGGATTAGCACTACTGGTAATTAAGTCCCAGCTTCCCCCAGCAGCTCCTCATGGCACTTGGGTTTGGATGGAGAAAATGCCCATCTCCTGCTGAGGGTCTTTGCTCCGGACTCTGCCCAGCAGGTGCCAGTCTGCCCGTAGCAGTGACAAAATCCCGGCAGAGAGGTGGATCGGCACAGCACCCACCCAGACATCCGCACCCCAGTGTCACCAGCTGCTGGGAGAGCGGGAGCTGCAGCCAAAACGTCAAGAGCACCTCAGTAAACATCAAACCCATCGATGGTGTCCACCCGCTGGTGTCCCCGGTGTCCTGGGGATGCTCCTGGAGAATCAGAGTTTATCATTGTTGGAGTTGTAGTGCAGGAATTTCTCTGCAGCAAGCTGCAGGCAGCAGCTTGGTGGAATATCTGCCTTGAGATTGGGTCCCAGTGCGGAGCCTTGACATACTGGTGCCCGAAGGTGGTGGGGAAGGGAGCCCGGGCACACAGTATTAGATCCCCTCTAATCAGATTAATCTCAACAGAGATTAAACTGCATCCTCAAGCAGTTGGTGATCTGTTGTTTGTGTAAAACTGATTCTTGTCCTTTTCAATCTTACTGCTGGGTGTTTGGGGGGGCTGTGGAGGGTTAATTTAGGCTTATTTGGTGTGGGTACCGCTGCCGCCCTGCGTGCTGGTGGAGGGAGGGGGCTGCCTGGGGTCTCAACACCCACCCGGTGTTCATGGAGTGGCTGCTCTCAGAGGGGCAGAATAGTCCCATCCCGTAGCCCCTGGTGTGGACTGGGATGGTGCTGGTGGGAGCTGGCAGCAGAGCCAGATGTGGAGCAGCGAGGCGGTGGCATGTTTTGGGGGGAGCTGGCTGGAGGGAGGGTTCCCCTGCCAGCCCG
>NW_010406804.1:1969-2240 GCF_000710305.1 Buceros rhinoceros silvestris | reverse complement strand
CCTCTGCCAGCGTGTGCACTGCAGGGCTGGGGAGGGGAGGGGAGCGGGCGGCTAGCTTCTGCTTGCAGAGTTGTCTTTTCCCCTTTCTGCAAACCACATCTGCAGTGTTGGTTTCTCTGTGTGTGTGGGGGGTTCTCTATATTTCCAGAGAGGCCGAGGCAGCTATTTTTATTCTTGAGTTTCCTGCGTTGCTGCCTTACGGCGGGATGTGCTGCTCTTGCAGGTCTGTGGTTGTCTCTTGCTGTCCTGCTCTAACCCAGCAGCTTTCACG
>NW_010406804.1:0-1806 GCF_000710305.1 Buceros rhinoceros silvestris | reverse complement strand
CCTCATCTGTGATCAGCAGTGGTCAGAGGTGTTACCGATGATGCCGAGAAGAGATAATTGCTAATGCTGGAGCACACAAACAGAGCCCAGGGGCTGTTTAAGGCCCGCGAAGACCCATTTCATGTGGTCTGGGAAGGGGCAGGAGCTGCAGCTGCCCTGTAGTTGGCTGCGTGGCCCTTGGGTGAGAGCTTGGTTCGGCCCCCAGCTGGGCTGCCTGGGTGGAGATGGGGGAACTGGAAGCTGCACTGTCTGAGGTACAGCCCTGAAGCTGGGGTGAGCCTTGTGCTCGAAGCCTGCAGAGCCCAAGCGAGAGGCCTCCCGGTTGTCCTCCGAGGAGCTGCAGGCTGAGCCCTGCTCAGCCCTCTCCCTCGAGAGCTGCTGCAGGGGGAGGGCAGGCACCTGTCCTGGCTTCCTGAGGGAATTTATCCACCCTCGTGCATGTATCTGAAAGCGGAACTGAGCTGCAGCCTGACGCGCTGCCCCGGTGCCAGGCGCCTTTGGTGGGAGCTGGTGATGGTGCTGGGGGTGATGCCGGGGCTGTCTCTGCCACCCGCTCTCCTGCCCGGGGTGCTGCAGCCTGGTTCTGCTGCCCAGCCAGGGCGCCCCGCTCCAGCTCCTGTGGAAGAGACCGCTGACCCTTTCAGAAGGTGGTTTTCCCCTTCTTGCTCTGTCTGCATTACAAAGCGATGCCGGGGGAGTCTTTGGTTTCGCTGCAGCTCCCATCTGTTCAGTGTCACGTTTCCCCTGGAGCGCTGTGCACAGAGAGCTCGGCCTCCCCGGCCGCCAGCGCCGAGCAGCGTGGAAACGTTCCTCTTGCAAACGGTTTCCTCTGCACCGCGTGTGGAGCTCCAGACACAGCGAGGGCGGCTGCCCGGGCTGGAGCTGGCTCTGGGCGAGAGCAT
This sequence comes from Buceros rhinoceros silvestris, assembly GCF_000710305.1. Classification (NCBI taxonomy): domain Eukaryota; kingdom Metazoa; phylum Chordata; class Aves; order Bucerotiformes; family Bucerotidae; genus Buceros; species Buceros rhinoceros. The sequence goes on along the minus strand of NW_010406804.1, from coordinate 904 downwards.
CCTCTGGGGTGCAGGACACAGCCCACCCCGAGTGACGGACCGTGGTGCTGAGACTGTCCCCACTAGTGCGTGGCAGCGTGAGAGACTTGAGAGACTCAGGCCATCGTGGTCCGGTCAAGCCCAGCTGGAAGTGGCTGCCCACTGGACATACCCTGGTGTATATATTGCTGTTTTCCGTGTCTCCTGGGGGTGGGAATGGCCGTGGGAAGTTCACCCGCCTGCTCGGACAGGGCTTGCAGCAGCCTCCAGCTTTGGGGTTTGACTTCTCCTTTCTGCCCGTTCCTGAGCTGTTCTCACCGTTCCGGTGTCTGTAGCGAGGGCTGCATGTGCTTGCAGGAATTGCTCCCGTTCTGGGCATGGCCTCAGGGCTCGCTGAGCATGTTGAACTGGTGCAGAGAAACAGCGAGCCCGTGCCCCGAGATGGGCACGGTTACACTGACGTGGTTTAGGGCACGGCCCCGATACTCTGCACTACCAGGAAACTATGACGTGAGGCTCATGTGGCTGAAACGTCAGTTAAATAAGCGAATAAAACCACCCCGCTCCCCTCTGACCCTTCACAGCGGAAACAGCGAAGGGCAAAGTCACTGCAAACCGGACTGTTAGCAGCGTTTACTTGGATTAACACTACCCTGAGGAGTAGTTAATGAAACACCCAAGATGTCTTAAGGTCTCTCCAGAAATCAGACAGGCACAAACCTGGGATGACTTTAATCCCTGGGAAAAAACCCTCCTCTTCCTCTTTTTTCTGATAAAACTGTGGTTTAGCTGAAGGCGGTACGATGAGATTGGGAGAGATCCCAGTGAGGAATGTCTGTCTGCTGGGGAAGGGTGTCCGGGGCTGGTCAGGAATCCCGTCACCCCGAGTGCTGCTGCCAATCCTGCATGTCAACGAGCAGCAGCA
>NW_010406803.1:26895-28254 GCF_000710305.1 Buceros rhinoceros silvestris | reverse complement strand
AAAAAAAAAGAAGCACAAAGCCAAGAAAGAGAAAGACATAATTAGAAGGTACCCATAATGGGGTGAAGTATCTGATATTGTCAGAAATTCCTTCCACATTATTTTTCCCTCTCCCACAAAATCTTGATACATCCTTTTTTCCTCATTCCTTTCCTCTGGCATAAAGGTTGTTATTGTGATTATGATTGTGATCACCTGCCCCCACATTTGACAAGGAGATTGTCAAACTTCATGCCTGACTTCAGCATATATATGAATCCACAGAGCTGTTTTCAGAAGTAAGGTTATGCTTCTGGAATTGGGGAGCAGAAGCTTAATAGGGACACCAAAGGAAATCAAACAATTGTAAATTTGAATTCCAAACAAAGAAAAAAATAATCCCTCCAAAAAGGAAGAAAGAAACTTGCAATGGAACATCAGACAATAAAAACTAAAATAAACAGGTTTTAAAAATGTAAGAGTAGTGGACAAAACCTGTTTCTTTTCAGAAATATTCAAGGTTTTACCCAGTGTCTTCTGTGTTTGCTAGCCCATGGAAACCCACCAGTCCTGCAAATGATTTGGAGTCAGTCTGTCTTTGGTGCTAAGCAGGACCATCACTCCACCTCACAATAGCAATTGCCATGCAAAATAGCTGTATTCAAATGTAAGAGTCTTCCTGGACATTAGGAAAAGGTTTTTCACTGAGGGGTGATTGGCCACTGGAACAGGCTCCTCAGGGATGTGGTCATGGCACCAAACCTGTCAGAGTTCAAGGTGTGTCTGGAAGACGCTCTTAGTCATATTGTTTAGTTTTAGGTAGTCCTGTGAGGAGCAGAGAGTTTGACTCAATCCTTATAGGTGGCTTCCAACGTGAGATATTCTAGGATTTTATGATTCTTGCAGGGCAAGGCCACATAGCAGTTGGGTTCAGGGAATACCCGGAGGACACTCTAAGCATCCAGCAAATACAGTGCTATGCCCATTACACTAATTTCATTCTTCACATTCCTAAAGAAACAATTAGATGAAGTATGAAGAATCCTATCTCTGACCACATGTATGTAACCAATTCCTATGCCTTCAGAAGAGCCTCTGTAAAGACTGAGTTTCCAGGGACTGAGAAGATAAGTGCAGGTCTGCTTATCCAGAAACCAGACAGTGCTGTCTCCTTCTTAAGACTGCTGCTCTCCAGCGCACTAGCAGACCCAAGGTGCCTGCTCCACTCTCCTGATGAACGATCCTGTGCCTCAGACCTGTAAGAGGCTTCGGAAATTCTGTTGGAGGGTCTGCCCCACCGAAAAGAAGTCTTCCTTTGTCCAGATTTCCAAGGCTTGTCCTATTTTGACCAAAAAAAAAAAAAAAAAGGAGCTGGGGGAA
>NW_010406803.1:0-26841 GCF_000710305.1 Buceros rhinoceros silvestris | reverse complement strand
TGTCCTATTTTGACCAAAAAAAAAAAAAAAGGAGCTGGGGGAATCCTTGTCTTTTCTAATCCTCTGGCTCACAAGAGAAGATTTGACGTGAACCATCCCTCCAGCCTTTGATATACACCAGCAGCTTGACTGTCTCTTTCAGATCTTGGCTGAGTGCTATTAAGAAATCTGGCCAGTCACTTTGTTTTCCTCTGTTGAAGCTGTCAGATTTTGCAAAAGGAAACAAATATTAACTGTCTGTGAAGAAAAGCATGAAGTCAACCCTGCAGTGCATCACTTCGAGCTTTTGTTCATTTGTTTGTTTCTGGTGATTTTTTTTTCCTCAGGGTAATCAGCACTATCAATGGGTGAGGAACATCTTGCTACTGATGTTCACCTCAAAACCATTCCTACCTTAAAGTCACTTTCAGGCAAACTTCTGATGTAGCTATCAACAACACCCAGAACAGACAACTCAAATTACAGGTGTTACATTGTCATTAAATATAAAAGCTCGTGCTCTCTCTGTATCCAGCCCATTTGCTGATACTAGATATTTTCCCAATATACATTTCCAAAGGGTGGCTCAGGTTGCATTTGCCAGGAAGAACCCATTCCTGAGGGGAATGCCTGAGGTTTTATGATTCATCTCCTTCTGGGAGTAATGTAGATAGTATTAATTAATTCTTAATTCTTTTCCTGCAAAAGTAGCTTGCTTTGAGGCCTATATCTATATAGGGCTGAAAAATATAGGCCTAGAAGAACTTTAATTAAAGCACTGTGGAAATGAAAACATCAAGTTGCTAATTTTTGTACATAATTTGATAATATAGAATTCCTTGTCTGAATGACAGGTAAAACTCCTTTGTCACTTACCTTAAGGCTCTGGTGGGCCAGTCTGACACACATATGTTATAATCCCCATTCATCATCTTGATGCTGCTGCCTGCTTCGTCACTCATCCCATCCCTACCTCCATTCTCCTAACCCTTGATTCTGGTTCTGGTACTCATATGATCTTCTACTTATCTGTCATGGTTTAAAACCAGATGACAGCCAAGCACCACACAGTCGCTCTATCACTCCAAAAGCAGAGAGTGCAAAGGCTTGAGGGACAAGACAAAGGACAGGGAGGGCTCACACACCAATCATGGTCCTGGGCAAATGAGAGTCTTGACCTGGGGAAACAAAATCAATTTAATTTAAACAAACAACAAAACGACTATCAAATCACCAATCCAATCTGAGCAGGACAGTGAGAAGAACAGGATCTTAAATACATCTTTTCCCCCATCCCTCCATCATTTCCTGGGCCCAGCTTTGCTATCTTCTCCCCACCACGTGACACAGGGAGAAGCAAAGAATGGGGGTTACTTCTGCTGCTCTTTTCTCTTCAAGGGAAACACTCCTTACAGCTGTCCTCTGTGACAATGTGGCATCCCTCCAATAGGAGACAGTCCTCTGTGAACATCTTCAACTAACATGGGGGTCTACCATGGGCAGTGGATCTACTAGTAATGAATTGCCCCAGTGCGGATGCCACTCACATCTGCTTTCAGGAACCTTTCTCCACCGCTGATCTTTGAGGATTGCAAGGCCCCTGCTTCAGCACGGATATCTCCACAAGCTGCGCATGTTCTGCCATCTCGCCATGGGCCAAAGGGAAATGGCTGCTTCAAAGTGTTTTACCATGTTCTTCTTCACTAAACTGGGTGTTCACATGGGTGTCTTTCTCTGCTCTCCTCCACTCCAAAACCAAAAAAGAGCTCCCAAAACAAAAAGGCCCTTGCCAAACAGGTTTCCTCTCTTAAATAGGTTTATTCACAGAGACATCAATTGGCCCAGCCTTGGCCAGAGGTGGGCTGAATTGGAGCCAGGAGAGGTTTTTTTGCAAAGATTCTTACAGAGGCCACACCAGCAACCCCATCCCTTGCTACCAAAACTGTGCTGATCACAAGCCAGCAGCCCCCTCCCACCACTACCAAAACCCCACCAAGAAACCCAACACATGATTTGATTCAAATCAATACCTGGGAAATAACTATTCCACAAAAAAAAAAAAAAAGACAATGAATTTGTTTTTCTGACACAGTAGAGAAACAAATTTCTTCAGGGAATGGTCCAAACATCTCAACAGAATGAATGTGTACAGCTCTTTCCTCATTCAAGACTGAAACTTGACATGAGGTAATAAATCACTTCTGAGAGACAATGACTTGCAATAGCTGATCCTCATGTATATAGGTTGTTTTGGGGTTTTGTTGGTTTGTTTTGGGGTTTTTTGGATTTGTTTTGGGTTGGGTGGGGGTTTGGGGGTTTGTTTTTTTTTTTTTAGGGATACTATTAAAGCCATTTTTGTAAAAAGTGGCAGTCCACTCTTCAGGCAGTCTTCACAGTCCTTCGCAGCTTGGAGAACTCAAAGCTTTGGCACCTCATGCAGGACCATTGCCTTAGGGAAACTACTACGTAGTCACCATCCATATATTATTTTCTTCATACTGAATTCCTTTAAAACAGGAAGAATGGTGTAAAGCTTCCTGATGAGAGGACTTTAAAATTGATTAAGCCAGATGTCTTCAAAGACTCTTTCTGCAAACTTACTTCTTTAAGAAAGGGAGAAGGAAAAAATCCTACATTAATTCTCCAAACCTATTAAGGAAACAAAGCTAACCTTAACTACTCAATAGCAATGATGATCTCTCAAAACACCTTCGATTAGGTAGTTTCATTCCCTGAATCTAGCTATTATCATCCTCCCACATAAATTTTACTTAAACTTTAAGAGAATTAATTTTTTTTTCTTTTTTAATTAACAGTATTATTATAAACTAAATCCTGTGTTGGATCAGAGGTTAAAAATGTTATGATTATGCACTGATTGTGAAGCGGAAAATGAGATTAATATTTTCAACCAACTACAGACTTTTTATGAACTTTGGCAAGTTTAAAACTGAGAAACCTTCAGCTTTTTCTTTTCACCCTTTGGTTTATTAATACGTATTAAGCTTTTGCATACAGAAACCATCTCTTATTACTTCTCCTTTTAGAGCTTGATAGAGCAGGCATTCCATCCACTGTGCTGTATACAACACCTCATATTACCTTAATACCAACACAATATAGTAGTGATAGGAAAGATCTCATAGAAAGCTGCCTGCAGGAGAGAACTAAGAAAATTTAGAAAAGTAAAAAATGAGGCTACTTTAAAATTATACCTTTTAGTTCATTTATCACAGGTCCATGTGAAAGTAGCCTATTTTAAGTAGAAAATTATAGTAAGTACAGAAGTTAGTGGTCCACTTACTGTTTGCAACAGTTTAATACATACTCTGTGAACAGTCCCTGTTTGTTAAAGGCATCGAAGGATATCGACCACAGGGTTTTGATTTCAGTTGCAAGGTAGGCAAGGGAGCCTCATTCTGGTCGATGCCTCCAGCCAGGACAATTTTATATGCAAAAGGACTGTTCTTGGCTAGAATAAAGTGCAGATGGGCCTGGAAGTAAGAGATGTTTACTTGGAAATCATTTGTAAAGGCTATGGAAAACGATACGGTGTATTTGTTAAAGTAATGAACTGTGACTCTGAAAAGTATAAACACCACTAGAAGGCACTTACTCAGAGATCAGAGTCTGGCTCAGTGACACACTGTCTGTCTAAAGAACTGAAAGTACCTAAAAGGGCTACATAGAAGACAAAAAATCTATTCAGAAGCAGAATACTTTCTTTCACCATTCACAGCTACACATATATTTATCCATCGTCCTTTCATTTAGGTGGAAGAGTGCCCCCTTTTTTGTTTGTGTCATCATGGGACTTTGTAGGCATTAAGCTACTGTTTAAGAATTTCACACTGTCAAGAAGTGAAACAGTGATGAATGTTGTCAGGAAGTGAAAAAGGAATATCTATCATGCCAAAGATATAAAAATAATAGAGAGATGATAGAACCTATTCTATGAAACACTGTGTTAGGATTGTAATCTTCATGAGCATGTGGGATAGGGATCAAAGCCAGAAACTAACCTGAATATTCTCTTACCATGTCCTGTTAACATCAGCTACAATAAAACCATGCAAAAATTTTTTTTAAATTATTCTGTTGCAAACATTACCAGAAAATTATTTGTAAGGAATGAATTTCAAGTTCAAATTATTCAATGGACTATTTAACAACTGGCATTTGTAAGGAAATCTTATAAAATTCCTAGTTATATCTTCACAGTTCTTGAGCTGAGATCAAATTGAACTCTGTCTTGCAGGGAGACCTCTTAAAAATAAAAAAGTACAGCAGTATCTAATTGCTAGACTGACTTGAAATTACTACAGTACTAACAGCTTTGCCATAAGGGAAAAAAACCCCAACCCTTTATTCGCTAGGAGGCTTGTAAAAAGATATATATTCAACAGCTATGTAATGCTGACATTGAATTCTCAGCTCTCCAGTGGCTTGTTTTACAGTAAAACAATAGAAGATTCTTCCAAGTGTACTTTGTCAGACAGCCGAATAGCAAATTTTGGCTCAGAAAGACAGCAGATGAGGTTTATATTAACTGGATGTGTTTGGTGCTGTTCAGTTCATTAAAAATAAGATTCTCATTGGTAATCCCATCTGTCATCCAGAACCCTGAAAGAAAAAAGTAGTATAGCCATAGCAGAACTTGCATTTTGGCTATTTGCATGGCAAGATACAGAGAGGTAAGAAAATAATCGGAAAATCAAAGTTTTATTACTCATAATGCTCTATTTGTTACTTAGAATGATATATTCACACCAAATTCTCATAAAGAAAAATCCTGACCTTATCTGTGGTTTCTTCTCTTCCCTTTCATTTAAGAACAGCGGGGCACAACAAAAATGATTACACAAGAGGCGTTATTTCAAAAGGCCAGGGAGAACTCACAAAGCAGCTGGTCACTGCTTTCATTTAGTGCCTATAGGTACGAAAGAACGACTCCTTCTTGGGGCTGAGATCATCTTTGCACATTATGGACTTCTTTCAAGAGTAGTTAGCAGTGGTGACTCTTCTTAGTGGGGTCATTATTCTTTCAGTTTCGAAACAAAATATATCTGCTGTTCCCATTGCATCAGGGAGACAACAGCCCTAAATTGCTGTCACTTTCCATTCTTGTTTGTTGCTTCTGTTTAAAAATGTCTTCTCCATACCCTCTCAACAGACCAGCACATCTTCAACTCCAATGAACAACAGAGGAAATAAAATGAGACACTTGTCTAACATGTGCAAGAATTCAGCCATCTTCAGAATGCTAAAAACTGGACAAAATAGTTTCTCAAAAAAACCCCACCTCTGTTAACCAGTATCACAGCAGGGACAAAACAAACAAACAAACAAAACCCAACAACAACAAAAAACAAACACCCCCCCCAAACAAGCTAGAAGAGATCCACCACTGAAATGCTCTTTGTTCCGTTACTTCTAGTCTAAGACAAATATATTTCCCTTTCAGAATCATTACACCTCATATTAAATCAATCTATAATTTTAGTCACAGGTGTAATAAGGAACAATAACCCCTGACCTTAATCAAAGACAGATTATTTCTACAATCTAAAGCTAATCTGAAAGTAGACAGATGGTTCTAGAGAGGTGTTGTTTTTATCACACAACAGACAGATGTTTCTCAATTGTTTTTTTGGTAATTGTCAGATAACCTCACATGTCTTGTACACCAGTTTGTGAGCTCTCTCTTAGCCTCTAACTTTCACTGTTGCCATTTATGCCTCGAAAAAATGAAGGTGACAGCTTGAAGATGGCAATGTCTTTACACTGTGGAAGCTTTACTGCAGATACAGGAAGAAAAAGAAGCTACAAGAAAAGGAACAGGTAGCTGTCTGAAGTCAAGGAGGCAGTGCTGGAGCTGAAGGAACCAGCTGGTAACACAAAGAAGTTCAGGCATTGTTGCAGTTCTTAAGTCTGCACAGGTTCACTGGAAATACATCCCTAAATAAGCTCTGATCTTTTCTTTTTTTTTTTACTTTTCTAAGGGAGACAGAAATATTACTGCTGCAGTACCAGTCCCAACTTGAGAAGATTAAAATTACAAAGTTAAAAATAAAGTTAGAGGCAGCAGACCCTTAGCAAAAAAGACAGGCACATATATGTGTCTTACAGAAACGTGTGAAAACTGGCAGCACACATTCAGATGCCACAGATCAATAAGCACGGCAAAAACATAACGCTAGGAGGAAAAAGCACAGTGCGTTGGCTTGAGGGCTGAGATGTAACAATTTACTTCTAAAAATCATGCAGTCTCTGATAAGAAGAAAGTGAGATGATGGCTTATTTATAACAATGCTAGGAGATTCTGGGGACTATTAAATCACAGGAAAGAATACAAACTTATTTTTCAGACGAGGATTTTGAAAGAGTTCACTGAAGCCTAGTCACATACGAGTTTTGGAAACATTCAATAGTACCATGTATTACTTATTATTCATCATAATGTGCTTTAAAATATTTGCTTTGCACACCTCCTGTCTTTATTCTCTGTATATATTTCCCATAATACTGTAAAATTATTTAACTTACTGTACATAATATGCATTAAGCAGTTATTTTGCATAAAACTGTGAATTTTGAAATTACAGTTGCTGTTAAAGAGTCGCCATTTAATAACCATGGCAGCCAGTGTATCTGAGTGATCCCAGTTATTCTACATTTCAAAAATCACATGCTTTCCTAACTGTGAACATCCCTATAAGCAATACAAAGCACACCGCTTGACCATACCCCACCCTGCAACTTACATGTCAGGTATAACTTTACATGTTTTCAGTTTGACCATCTTTTCCTCTAATACAGAGTCATTTATTGCGTTGAACCTCTTGAATTCTCTTGAAACAAAGGCTAGCAGTGTAAGACAGAGAAGTGATTCTGCTTTCAGAACGGGTTTTGAAGGTCGTATTAGAATTAAGAGCTGCTGGTACTAGTATACTGCCCTCTGGATTTTATTCTTTTTATCCAGTCAATCCGATGGAGATATTTATACCAAAGTCTCTGGATATTTGATCAGGTCTGAAATCCTGTTGGTGCAATGGCCAGGTAGTAAACCATGTTTACAAAAAATAAAATTACGTAGATGAAACTTGAAGATTGTTTGTATGTATTTATGTATATATTTTGCCCAGTTGTTCTTAAAATCTGAAGCTATTAGAAATACCATACTATTTCTCAGCAATAAGATAATAGTGATCTGGGGGAGAAAAAAGATATAGTAATTATTTCCTGTGAAGAGCAGTTAACTAATGGGAGAGCAGTAATTGAGATGAAATCAGGCATTTGAAAATTATATTGAGTAGCAAGAAACATTCACAAACGTCTTTTGTGGAGAGTCTTTTCTAGGCCTGTCTACAGCAACAGCTTCAAGGGGTTTGCTTGGTTTTGTTGTCATTTCAAGCAGTAAGTTTCTTTCCTTTCTTACAGAGTCAGAAGTTTAGATCTCATTTAATGTTTTTAACGACAACTAAAATTCAAATTCTAGTTAGCCACAGCTGTATTATTCCATCTGCAAGTTATCCACCTTTTAAACAGAGTGAACTCTGTTCCACTAGAGCTTCCACATGCTGTGTGACTCAGCACACTGCCCTGTTGTTCCCAGTTCAGGAAAAAGTATGATCACATCATCTCATGGACCTGATGCTGCAGCTCTGCCAGGACAAGTTGGCCCGAAACATGGTCAGACTAAACGTCTTTGCACCAGAGCCTGAAAATCAGGAACGTTTCTCCGAGTCAGTGCCCTGCCATCTCCAGGGACCTCAAAGACAGGAATGTGAGGAGTCAAGTGCAGCACCACGTAGATACATACCCACCAGTCTCACGCCACTCTCTGCCTAACAGCTCCCACTGTTTAAAAGTAAGGTCTTTTTCCTCATAAGTATTTTCATCCTTTAATTTTTTTCTGAAACGATACCAGCCCCGACACCATTGTCCTTCTTAATCAAATATAGTAATTAAATCAGAGGCACTGATGAGAAAAATATCGCAGAAATGCACTTAAGCTTATTACATAAGCCTTTCTGATTAGAGCTCCAGCAACACTTCACAGATTGAGATACATGATTATATTTTCAATTTGGTATGACTGAAATGTTTTATTTTAATTTTAATAAATGAATTTCCTATCTAAAAATCAGAATGTAAATCAGAGCTGAACTGTGCTCCTAGGGCTGCAGTTTTACAGCAAACTATGTGAGTACAGTATTAAATCTCTATGTTTGCATTTTTCCTATTCAAATATGTAATTTGTTTTTTCTTGGAAAGCTCTGAATAGATTTTGAGAATTCATGGAGAGACGAAAAAGATGAAGATTATTCAGATAGTGGAAGATAGCTTTTGGGAACAAAGAACATCTTTGGAAATTGCAGGGTCTGCTTTGTTGTTCCACTCATTTAAAGTCTCATTTTTAAACACAAAATAATATGGTAGAGTGATTTATCTTAGATTGCATTTGGTACCATTCTGTAGCACTACTTGCATCTTACTTTTAAACATCCAAAGAGAACTTACCTGTCATCATGGCTTGGCTTCGCAGATGAAGATTTGGGAAGGGCTTTACCCACGCTTACTGCAAGCACGGGCATGCAAGCTCTTTCCCCATGACAAGGGGGTGCCCGTGAAAGAATCTTACCTATAAAAGTAAGGAAAAAAACACCTCCTATTTTTGAAACATTTATATTTGACTTTTCCAGTAATTATCAATCATACAATAGACTTAGTTTTGAAAACACAATATCTTTGCAAGATATTGTTCTATCTTTAGCTCGAAAAAGGGGTTAACTCTGAATTAGCTGTGTGAAATATGTGCAGAAATAAATGTACTTCCAGTATGAAGTGTGGTTTATAAATCTGTAGTATTATGAATAAACCTATTAATCAGTTATTCTAAGAAAAATGTACTCCTCAATGTTTCATTAAATAGTTTCATCATAATGTTGATACTGCAAAAAAAAATACTTAATGAAAATTAAGTGGTGAATATTAATTAATACATTAATTAAGCTTTTTAGTTGATTAACCATTAGTTAATTTTCACTATATTTTGCCACAAGATTGACCTCCAGCTTTTCATACATAAGATTAAACATATCTTACAAGAACCTTTACTATACTGTTTTGATCATTTGTCCTCTAGTGAAAGTGTAAATACTTTAGCCACAAGGTGAGGAAAACTACAGCTTTTGAACTGCAAAATGTTTACCTTTTAGTTCTGCAGCTCAAGCGAAAATATTCTAAGCAAATAAAGCTAGACAAATCATCTCCTCTACTGCAATCTATACAGATACAAGAAGAAAATCTATACAGATACAGGAAGAAAATCTGCTTTTATTCTGTAAAAAACTTATAGAGACATGATGCTTAATCTTGCACAACGACCTTGTACCTCCACTAAGACAAACATGGTAGGATATATCTGGGGAGTGGGAACTTCACTCTGCTAAATTCCCTCCACAGGCTTATAATGCAGTGTGCAAAGAGCCGGTGTACCAAATGGATCTGCCTGCTTCCCAAGTGTGTTGCGCAGATTTATCCCACTCAGAGTATACGGAGTTTCAGATGCCAGGTACAGCCATCTGTTTGCTATAGCATTTGGCCCTCACTTGTTCCTTTTCTGGTTTTCAGTCCAGGCTTTGCCTGAAGAAAATTTTTTCTGACCTTCACTTCCTCTGGAAGGTGTGGCACCAGACACTGATAGGAAAACTCAGGGATGCATGTGGCAGCCTTTTTAGTTTCAGCATGCAGCTGACGGCTGGATGGTACTTTATGGGCCACACTCTAGGCAAACAGCATGAAGGCAGTCCACAAGTGTAAAATTAAAATGATCTCTCTGTAGGAGGACTACCAGCTGAGTCCAACTAACATTCCAGTCATGTGCTTGCAGACTGACTTCAGTGATCCCTAGAAACACTTCCTTCCCACAGCTTCCACACCTCTCCACAACCTGCATGCACAGTGCCATAACTGGCACTTCTTCATCTCTTTCTTTGCCCAAGATTTTTCTTTCAAAGCCAAATCAGTGGGTGCTTGTGTACAGGACAGCTGGTGCACATGTCTGTTGTCACACTGAGCCAAAACTGCCCTTTCCACAAATCTTTCCAAGCAAACAAATGAGAGCAAGAGTAAATCCACTGTAATTGCTATCCACTTGGATACAACTAAATCACGGTGAAAAAGACAGTGCATTTCCCTCATGCAAGGGTTATTATCCTTACCTGTGCATCTGATACCTCATGAGGTGCAGCACCAAGCACAGTGCTAGGATTCCTTTCCTTTTCCCAGGTGAGAATTCCTGTATAAAACACTAACATAACAGTAAGTATCCAACTTCAGTTAAAACTTGTAAACTAGGAAAAAATATATCCCTGTGTGGCTCATCCTCTAACTACTTCTAATACAGCTTCTCTAGAACAAATTATTTAAAATGGCTTCTTCAGAAATTCCTGGATGCATCCTCATAAAGAGACAATAATGGGACTGGAAGAAATTACCTGCAATCAGGCTGTGATGAAATCAGGCCTCGGCTGTGACCCTGCAAAGAATGACACACGTGTGCCATTAAACATTGCAAGTCAATTCTTGACTATGGCACCATTCAAAGACTGAAACGTTTGGAAGTCTTGGAATTAAACTGTGTAGATAAAAACAGAAGAGACCTATTTGCTGCCTTAAAAACAGAAAAATGAAAGTCATGTAAAAATATTGTATGAGAAGAAAAAATTGTGCAATATATTAAGCATGAAATTGAGCTTGAAGTGTTTTGAATGGTGAATCAAACACTACATGCAGCTCTGATTGTTACATTCTTTTTCATCAAAGTGGCTGACCTCTGAAGGTGACCCTTAACATGACAAGGAAATCTATCGCTTCCAAAGTGAGAAGAGCTGAAAAACTATACGTGAAGCCGAAGAGAGCTGCAAGGTGATTGCTAACCTTCACCACTCAGCTGCTTATATAAATGTTTACAAGTGGAAACAGAAGTCAAAAGCACTTTTTTTTGCATTTGCTTTGTAGGCAGAGGGAAACAGCTTGGCTAGAAGATGAAACTCCTAACAAAAGATCTGCCATAAAATTCCTAAGTGTGAGATTGTAAAATGTGTGACATACGTGACAGTTTTGATGTACCGAAATTGTTCGGGGGAGATTGTCAGGAAAGGGAAAAGCTCATGCACACTCCCACATGCACCAGCAGAGTTGTCACCTGAGATGCTCTGGGGGTGGTGCTGCTCCAAAGGACCTCCTGAGGCAAGGCAGGGTGCACAGAGTTTCTGCACCATAAGCAAGCGTAGAATTTTGAAAGCTGCCTCAATATCATCCCACATCAGTCCTCAGAGGCTTTAGGTCTGGGCAGAAGGCAGCTGTAATTAGGATTCTCTATTCTTTCTCCCAGTTCTTGCTATGAGAAGAAAATGTGATGTAATCCAAGAGAAGGAAGAACTTCAAAGCAGAGCTTAATTAACACCCTCACCTATGTACTCTACAAAACAAGCGTGTTAAGTTATTTCTATGCTTTGCCAGATCATTAAACTCTTCAAATGGTGGGGCAGGAAAAGTCAGAGCCTGGGGAGTAAGAACACCCCAGAGAACTGGATCCATAGGAAACTGGAGCTGCACCTAAGCAGAAAGAGGCAGCAGAATGAATGCGACTACTGGAGGGGACAGAAATGCAGCAGTTACCACATGCATAACATTGCCTGGGCTATGTAAAACAAAAGAGTCATAGGATCTTGCTGCAATTATTCCTTCTTATCTCTGAGCCTGAAGAAAAGGAGAAGGTAAGGCCCATTTTCAAGGGAGCTGGAGACCCAAAGTGTCTCCTAAATCCTCTATCAAATGAGAATACGTGCAACGCTATACCTGGACACACTGTTTGCAGATCCATACCTTTAGATGTACCTAATAGCAACAATTCCAGTCAAGGAGATATTGAAGATAACAACCCACTTTTCATTTTCTTGCTGGCTTTTACCAGCATTGCATTATTAGTCTGCACACTGAAAACGTGGATTCCATTCTTTTTGCCCACTGAAGCTGTCTGTCACACACAATACAGATACCTCCAATACAATGGTTACGTGCAATGACTAAAATATAGCTAAGGATGTTTTCTGATGCTTAGATGGTGTTCATTGGCTTTCTAATGCTCCCTGGAAGAATCCGTATAAATGATAGACTCTTCTGATTACCATCAAAGAAAAAAACCACTATGTTAATATGTGTATAATTTGGAAACTTTTGTTTTTCCCGGGGTTCAGCGATAATGCAGTTTTATACATTGTGCATTTTAAGTTCTTTCCAAGTGTGCTTACCTATTTTCTTTCTGAGGGCATCAGAATACCTGGCTCGATAGAAACGAGAAATCAAACAGAGCCCAGGGCAATAATCTTTAAAAAGCAGGCGACATACTATTACTAGAACTGGATCCAGATTTTGTGAACTCCACTGAAGTTTGGGTCAGGGCATTGAAATAAGATATAAAATAAAACCCAGCCTTAATACCTGATGTACAAAATGTCCTCTGACAAGATTTTGATTGCATTTGAATTTGTCTGTTCTGTTTCAGGAAAAGAAACAACTCACAGAAAGCCATTTTTGGCTATGGGACAGATCAATAGCAAGAAGACATTATAGTTACTTTAGAAGCATCGGAGCAAAGTTTAAGTCTGTGCTGGAAAAGACACTTGAAAAAATGATATAAAGAATAGTTGTATAGTAGGGCGGCCACTGTTAAGTAGACCAAGATAAAGCTGTGATTCAGTTTTTGATGTTCTGCAATATAAGATAAAATATAAAAGAAAATAAAGTCTACTTGGTGGAGAGCTGTAGGAACTAAAAGGCACAAGTTTGTCTCTGTCTTGGAGTCACTGAAATGAGAAATGAAAGTAAAAAGAGGAGCCTTACATACCGGGGGTGGGGCTTCTTTAATGCCAGAGGAAAACAAATTAACTGATGCAAATGTGCAAAATATCCCATGAAATAAGACAGGCATGGAAACATGAGTCAGAAGAGCTTTTGGTCAGCTTCAAGACTTCTCTAACCTGATCCCTTGGGTTTTAGCATGCACCATTTAGATTAAGTTTAATCCAGACCATGCAACTATTCACTGTTTATTCACCATAAAATTTCATTGCTGAGTCTCTTGGTTCCTTTAACCTATTCAGTTCCGATTAGAGTTCTATTTTCTCCGTTTTTAGAATTCAAGTGGAGGCAGGATTATCTGAGCAGTGGTAATGAGAAGGGAAAGACTGGCAAGGAGCAGCAGTGTGGTTGGAAGCCATGGAAATCTGCAGGTTCTACTGAAAACAGAAGGGCCTTAAGAAAGGTCATCAGGATTGGGGCAGTCACAAAGCCAGAAAATGGTACTATTTTTGCTGAAGTTTTGATAGTCTTCATTCTAAAAGACCATGAGACAATTTTTATATTTTTTTAAACTGAAAACTCACTTTTCTTCAAGGAAAATCTATTAATGAGTCAACTACCAGCTAAAACGGAGACTGACTCTGTGACCTACCCCGTCAAATATGCCAGCAGCACACTCTGATGCTGGCATTTTTTAACTTGATTCTTGACTTAAATGCCCTTTCAACATGCTCATTAGTGAAATTTTCTAATTAAAAAATGCAACAGCTTAAAAGACGCCCTCTCTTACACAAGTCACATGGAACCAACCTGAACACCTACACGGTTCATTAGCTGAACTGGCAATTTCAGATCCCAGAGCAATTCTCTACCACTTCTGCTAATTGAATAACTTGTAACAGAGGCAGGCTGTTATCTTTTTTATACACCTGTCACAAAAGGCAGCACATAATTTATTCTATGGAAATAAAGTCTTTGCTGCCTAGAAAACCTCAGGAATCCAGAGGCTTAGAATAATTCAGCCATTTTTAAGAATTGTGGAGGAATGTGTTGTCATAAGATTATCTGTCTGCCTCCTTCCAGACACCTTCTGCCCCCTCCTTTTTTCACCCTTCATCATCACCATGATCCCCTGCATAGTGTATAACTCGGTTTCATATCCTTTTCTCTCTCTCTGTTTATTTGCCATGTTCTCACCCCTTCTCATTTAAATCTCCCCCCCGCTTCTTGTCTCTGTCCTTCCCTTTCTGTTCAGCAAAGTCAGGATCCTACAGACACGTATACCATTCCCACATGTAAGTTATTACATGTGATCTGCAAGAGTGATCTGTATTCGATTACATTACCCCCCAAAACCACTTCACACATTATTTCCATAATATTTTCAGTATTGTTGTATTATTTTTCTGTAGTAGTTATTATTATTATTATTATTGTTGTTATTATTATTATTATTGGCAGTTTCTAAAGCACCAGCACCATCTCATCTTTTCTAAACAATCTGTTTTCAACATGAACTACAACACCTGCAGGACAAAACAGATATTAGAACAGTACTTTCTACCTTCTCCATATATTTCTCTGCATTAGCTACTCCAGATTCCTTCTCCAGACTTCACCTAGCTGCAAAGAGTTGAATATGTGTGTGATGAATCATCATACATATAAACTCTCATCTACAGCAAAAGAGTATCTGCACATCACGAGGCAGCAGCAAGTCATTTGCTCTTTCAATGATAATGATGATGATAATAATAATAATAATTCATAGTGAAGAACTGAGAAAAATGGTAAGCAGATGAATAAATTGTAGTCACAATTTTCATTCATCTTCTACTGGAGCTTATGCCACGGCACTCTTTCAGTGCTTGTGGTCAGACAACAAGTTTTCACTGTTAACAGCTCCAGAAAATGAAAAAGTTTTTTGCACATCACTCTTAGAAACCTCTTCAGGAACAGGTCACGTCACATCTAGTGATTTTATCCCAAGTGGCTCAACAATAGCTTTAAAATTCAAACCTTAAATTGTACTCCGTTTTAACGCTACAGTACAAAAACATCAGCAGTGAGGTATGTGGTAGTGTTTGACACTGCACAGAGCTAGGATATCTATCCTAGCTACTATTAGTGAGATTTAGAATATACATAACTGTACTGGGCACAGGTGCTTAGCTGCTGGTGGGGGGAACTGCAGGGCAGCCTCTGTTGGGAGCAGCTGGGGCTATCTCATGCCAGACACAGCTGGTTCAAGCCAGCTCCAACCAACACACCAGAGGAGACAGCTGAGCCTCGCAGCCGCGATGGTGCCACCTCAGGGAAAGCCTGTGTAAGAAAGAGCAAAATGCTGCCCGGCAGTCAAGGGTGAAGGAAAATTGCTGCCCTGCAGACAAAAAGGGGAGAGCAGGAGAAGGAAAGGAGGTGCTCAGGGGGCAGTATTGATGCATTTCTATTTTAAAATGAAGTTTCTTAGCCACTGGAGTTATAAAAATATTTCCCCCATATGATACAATTTTTTGCTATTTCATTGGTGCCACTGTTTGCTTATGATCTCTCTCTGCAGGCACAGAAACTGCATTTTAAAATAGATATTGACTTCCTTATTCATACCAACATGCATTTGCTATGTGGCTTAATGATAGTACTAAAAATCCCAAACCTGATCATTTACCACTAATAACCATCTTCTTACTCAGGTTGTGTGGTGCACTTCAACATCAGCATTTATTTTGCCCTCTGTCAAAAATAAAGCATTTATTGAATATATAAAAAGGTAAGCTCTCAGAAGGTACATCAAAGACCTAAGCATCACATTCTACATGTTCTCATGGTTGATGGTGCAGATACAATCTGTCCCAATAAAGAGCTTTGGTACATACAACACTGGTGTGCTAATGCCTTGTGTTCAGTTACAGAGCAGCCTAAAGATTGCTAGCAGCAGATATTCTCCATGCAGGGTAAGAACCAATTATGTCATTCAGAAGGGCATTCCTTTCCAACTCCTAGACAGCTAAGGAGACAGTAGGCAAGCACAGGGGCAGTCCTGAATTCCTGACCTCATCTACAGCCTAAACACAGGACGTCAGGAGTCAATCAGCTGCACACTCGGTAGCCAAAGCCCAGATTAAGCTATTCTTTGATTGCATCCTGAAAAGAGAAAACTAACACAACTTAAATAATGACTTACAATGGAAAGCCTTTCTCAGCCTGAAGGAGCTTGAACCAACACCTCTAAGCCTCCTGAAACAGTATTTATCATCAGGCAATGCACAAAGTTGAAAGAGCTACTCGCACTCTTCTCAGTGAAACTATGAAATATTACTGAAAAGAACTAAAGATGTGTGAAAAAGAGAAGTCTGGAAATCTGGTCCCTGTTCCCAAGACTCTCTCTATTTTGTGTTTGAGGATAAAAGACAGTAAAAATCCTCTCTCCTCCTGGTGCAGCTATTTCATAGAGAACAACCACAACTGCACAGTAGGGCCTGCATACGTCTTTTCAACTCACTCTGAAGCTATCACGCCCGTTAGGACTTGTCAAGGATCCCTGCAGAGCAGCATATACCTTCAGATTCCCGACTGGGCTTAAGCAGGATTTACGTGTTGAGCTGATCAGACGGAAGCAATTACAGCCGTAAAAGTGTAAATGTAACCGTTTTTAAAACTCTCGTGTCAAACAGAACTCCTAATGAACTGAGATTGACTTAGAGTTCATTGACAACTGATTGGAGGCTTTCAAGATTCAAAGCTTCAGTTAAGAAGCTTCAATTTTGTCAAAATGCAGAACTAGATCTTAAGCTAAATTCCTGTGTGTCACATAGAGAAACGTAGCAGTGGAGTCACTTACTCTCTGATGGCTACATAACTCCTCTGAACATTAAAGCCATCAACAATGATGAGTACTTGACTGCCTGTGTATCCTCACAACACTTCTGTTTCTTTTAGCGAGATATGTTCAGAAAGCTATTGCAATAATTCGTGTACCCATCTTTGTCCTGCTGCAGAGAAAGATACATCCTTTGTAACAACGATGGTGTATCTTGGTTAGGTAGATGAATTCTGTATGTTGGAGACTTTCTCTAGGGAATTAGAAGACATATTCTAAACACAACAACAGAGCAAGGCTTAGATGAGACAGCAGTAACTCCTCTTTAGATTATAGTGAGGCTTAAAAGGTTTATTTGGTGTACAAAACACTATTCTTCAAAGCCCATTAGAAAAAAAAAAATTGAGGATTTTCTAAGGATCGGAGGTACTTTTGGCCTCAGCTGCATTTTTGATCCATTCCCTGTACATACTTTGACTTAAAAACAAGATGTGTGGCTAGAAAATTAAAGGGAAGCCAGAATCATTCATATAGAACCCTTTATTATAATTTCACTTCTAATGTGTTAAAAATACATAACCATGTCTATATCTAGGTTAGATATTAGGAAGAACTTCTTTACAGAGAGGGCTGTGAAGCATTGGAACAGGCTGCCCAGGGAGATGGTGGAGTCCTTATCCCTGGAATTGTTTAAGAGATGTGTAGATGTGGCACTGAGGGACATGGTTTAGGTACTCTGGCAGTGCAGGGCGAATGGTTGGACTCGAACCAGATGGTTCTATGATTCTGTGATAATACGTTCTGCTTAGCTCATTAGAAATGTAACATTATTCTCGGATGCTATCAAGATAGATGAACATCTGTCCAACTTTATAGCTGATATAACTATCAGCTAAACAGAAAAATATTTTCTTCCTATTGTTTAAGAAAGTTTTGTTTAGATTAAAATACTATCATGAAAAAAATATCTGCTGTTATGAAAATATCCTAGAGGCTTCATGAATTAAAGTGACAGTGAGTGCAACGGTCAGTAAAAAGGTCTAAACTCAACCACACTCCTCACCGCAGTCACCATGAAATTTGAATCACCTGGAAAAGAAAAAGCAAAAGAAACTCTACTTTTAATTTATCTTCCTACACTTCATTCAGCTGTATTCTGACAAAAAAAAAAAAAACACCCAACCTATTCCCTGATGTGAATTTCCCTTGCCCTTCCAACATTTCAAATCTATATAACTTAATCTATACACTGATGGACTTCTAATTTTCTGGGGTAGTCAACCACACAAAACACTAACGCAAATCATTAAAAGCATTGGAAAATCTAAACAAAGACATAACAATTAAGTCTGTGCAAGCAATAGCCCTACCACAAACCTATGAAAAAATATTTATAGCATTGTTTTCTCAAGCAGGGTGTAATTTAAATAGCTAATTCTTCCACTAGTTTGTTTTCTGGCTGCCACATCTTCAATGTTTGAAAGAAACAGTCTCTAAATCTGCCTGCCCAACTTTCAATTTTTTTTTGGTTCTCTTTCTCTTATCCAGAATTTAGGTAGATTATTCAATCAATCTTGCTTCACTCCTGCCTAGTGCCTTTGAAGTTAATTCCCATGGTGGTGCTTGCTTCATCCTCTGAGACGGAACTTCGTTACAATATCCCATGCTGCTAACGGCTTGGGATAGGCAGACTGCATCTAGGCATAGTACCATACTTTACAGGAAAAATGAAGTATTGCATTATAGAATTTAAGTTCACTCTTTGCTCAAGTGCTATACTAAAGAGCTAGAGTGGCTTCTGTAAACTGCTATTATTGGCTTCTCTGTTAATGGGAAGCTGTAATTAATCAGTAGACAATTAGTCCAGGAATAAATGTCTGTCTCTTCTCAGTCACCCGCACACAAACAGAAATAGCACAAGAATAAGACTTCTCTGTGAGATCACCTGTATAACCTGAATGCCATCAGTAAGACTTTTTTAACGGGAGGGCGTGAAGGAACACATTTAGAATGCTACGTGAATAAGATCGCTGTCACATCTAAGGCTCAATGGCAAGAGGGTAGCTTAAAACCACTGCTAAATCATAGAGCAAAGAATGAACCAGAAGAGTAACAGTACATATAAAAAGTAATTTTACTTGGAACAGAAAATGTGGTTTTGATTAGTTTTAACACTGTAGAATATGCAATACAAAAATGTCAGGAGTTTTCCATTTACTAGCTAAAATTCCAGGGCCTGAAGCACTTCCACTATAGTTTTTTTTAAATAGGCTTTTTTACACAAATCTGTTGATTGATTATCCCTGGCTGCTCTTTAACATTCACACTGGCTGAAAAATACTGCATTATCTACCTCTGGTAATCAAGGTTCTTTCTTTTTGATAAGCAATTCTAGGTAACTCATGAAATGTTAACCCCAGCAAAAGAATGAAATATTTTATTTTTTATTGCATTGTTTTGAGGCTGTCATGGTCTAGGAAGCACCATTAAGGCATGAATATGATTTAGCACTGAAGAATCTGAATTGCTTTATTTTCAGTTCTCCAAGCTCAATGTATGCCCTAGATATTTGCAGGGGGAGAAAATATTCTTCACAAAGCACAGCACCAGTTTTGTCAATACAGGACTTCCAGATTGCTCCACTGAATTTTATATTTCTAAGATAAAGTATGTTTCCTCAAAAAATTTTCCAAAGGAATTTTTTTTTTCTGAACACAGTATTTTCTTTAACCATTCAAATAAATATACATGTGGTACCTTCCAAGGATTTTGTACAGCATTCCTATTTCTTATCTACGTTTTGATCAGTTTCTCAAATAATTACCAATGGTGTCAAAACACATTAATTTAAAAGCATAAGAAACAAAATTTTGAACAAAAATCCATAAATATTTTAAAAAATGCATTTTTAAAAATAAATCAAGCTGGCACAAAATTGTGGTGTTCATAGCAATGTCACCTTCTAGTGATGAATACCACCTTCTAGTTTGTCCAGATAGTCCAAGAATCTCCTGCAAATACGCTGTTCCTTGTGCACAGTATATACTTCTAATTACATTCATTCTTGCAGTTAGGCAAAATGTTTGAAATGCATAAACTAGTGAAAATAATCATTATTTATAGATGATTCATCTTGGAGAAAATGATCTTGAAGATATTTGTGTATATGTTGAACTATAAATAATGCACATTTCCAAAAATTTCAATATCCAATGTGAGGAAAGTTATAGTTGGTTGCCTTCAAATGTGTGTGTGTGTGTGTTTATGTGTGTTTCAGCAGACACTTCCTAGTCTTTACAAGTGCAGATACATCTCTTTTTACAAAAAATAAAATTGACATAAGAAAGCATATAATTGAGTTACACAATTACACACTAATGTCCAGGTCTTAAATCTAAATTAAATCAAATATTTGGTCTTCATGTATTTTTGTAGAATTTCACCAAAAATATAGTTTCCAAACAGTACGGGGGAAAAGAATATACTGAAATGTAAAATAAAACTGTCTCTTTTTCCTTTCAGAGTCCTTTCACTCATCTTCTCGGTTAAAGTTCTTTCAGTGCCTGTTAATTAATTGCTGTGATTGAGGTCAAGTTTGAA
Organism: Buceros rhinoceros silvestris; assembly: GCF_000710305.1. NCBI lineage: Eukaryota > Metazoa > Chordata > Aves > Bucerotiformes > Bucerotidae > Buceros > Buceros rhinoceros. The sequence goes on along the minus strand of NW_010406803.1, from coordinate 6,572 downwards.
GATGATATGAGGTTAATTTCAGACTCTCTTGAGTGCAGACTAAGAAACTCATTACTGTTACAGACACTTGAGTGTCAAGTTCAGTGGACCTATAATATCTCAACTTCTCAATGATATTGACCTTTCTGTAAAGAAGTACTGCCTTGGCCTGTGTCATAGAGATCTGCTCCTAGTACCTTTTTAATTTCTTTGATTTCCATTGCCAGATTATAAATCACAAGTGAGAGTTCAGGGTTTCTAATTAGTCTGGTGGTTTCCAAGCAGGCTAGTGAATCCAATGTAATAACACAAATAACAAACCAGCACTGAAAGAGCTTTTAGGAGAAAAAAACAATTAAAAAGAAAAAGAGAAAAATTCTTCTGTGCTTATTCCGTGCTCAGTACCAACTGACTTACTAGAAATTGCATGATTAGTCTGATTGTTGGCCAGCAAGGATCTTACTGATTGTAATTTACACACAATTACACACAACACTTTATCTACTGCTTACAGAGTGACAAACATTAACAGCAACCATTTCTGACATCTTCCATACCAGAATAAGAAAGCAAAGAGAAACTACGCAGGGCACTGGTCAGTGCCTGAAGCTTGTTGATTCCCTTGAAAATCTCAGCCCATTCCTAAACTGTGTTTATTAAAATACACATTTGAATTTACTTCCTCTAGAGGAAATAGAGGAACAACTTGAATTACAGACAAGGAGGGAAGACTAGAGAACCCAAGGAATGAAAACCCCACACAGGCTGAGTAGTTGTATCACTTCCTGCAGTAATCGAGCATGTGAACGTGGTTTGCGCTGATGTGTCTCAGCTGCCTTTAAACCAGGTAGCTTGCCTGCTGAGCTCAGCAGAAACTCTCCAAGTGTGGGAAAACTACTCAGCTGCCTTAAGGTAAGCTCCATGGTACACAGCACCGTGTAAAGAAAGTCCCATGGCAGAGTTCTTTTGCATATATATATATAGCGGGTGGTAATAAAAATAGCCATAGAGCAGGCAAACACTAATTTTAAAATTGGGATTTAGCTAGTTAAATCTATTTGGTCTTTTAGGCACTGTTTTGATCTGGGTTAAAAGTGCTTCAGAAACATGTCAGTCTCTCCTGTCTGAAAACTTATGTGATCATATATACAGAAATATAAAGCACTATCAAAAGCCAATTCTGAAAGAAAAGAAAATGCTGACAGTGCAAACTGCAGTTTATGTTCTGTTCATCAGATATTTGAATATACTGCATTCGTGGATGAAGTACTCCGTGGCTTGTCTCTACAATATGACTTTTCAGTGAGCAATCAAGCCACAAGTCACTAAAAATGTCAGTGACATTGTCTCTTTAACCTGCATTTTGTTTCCCTCTGGTTTTATCAGAATTCAAAGTTATACTTTCAGCTCCACTGTGTTTTCGCAGAAAGTTATCTGAAGCAGGGGAACTTTAATCCCATAAAATTTCTGTAGGCAGGCTCAGGGGAGGAAAAAAAAAAAGCTCCAATGGAATATGTTTTTATTCTCCCTGAAAAGACTTGACACTAGCAGCACAACTGAAGTTAAGAAAATCCTTGACTACCTTGTTAAATAGGAGTCTAATTTCCTCAATAAATGTAGGCTCCAGCCATAAACAACATAATAACAGCAAATAATTCAGATTATCCATTGTGAGATAATGAGTTTCTTTAACACGAGGCTATGCTATTCCTAATCTGCTCAGAATACAAACATTCAAAGAGTCAATAAAACAAAGAGAATGGTATGGAAAGCAATTCATAGAAGTCCTGAAATATTTGATTGAAGGCTATTGTAAGAAATTATAAATTTTCACATACATAGTGTATGTGAAACAATTACATAACATAACCAAAAAGCATCAGTGAATAAATAATTTTAGCCAAAATTGAAACACCTTGTCTTTACTAAGCTTATATTATGCCTTGATGACTAGGTTTCTTTTCAAAGTTTACATCAGCTACACACAAGGAACTCAAATGTTTATAAAACATCAAAATAAAAAGGAATTCTATTTAAGATCCTAATCAATGTTCACCTTTTGCCTTAAATTTCAATCTGTTTAGACATACATCTCTATATTAGAGGATCTCTTAAATTTTCTTTTTCAAATGTGCGTGTGTTTACAGAGAAAATATAAACAAAGAACTTTTTGGAGAGAAGGAAGGAAGAAATGCAGGTCATCCTAAAATAGAGCTTCAGCATCACTAAAAATTTTACTTCATTACATGAAAATCACTGCATGAATAAATGGGATCCCAGATGCCTGTGACATTTCCTAGACAAAAAAAAATTCTTGAAACAGTCCTCAGTACTTAGGATTTATTTCTGAAGGGATGAATTTCTTTGTCGTGAAGAACAGAAGAGGCTTGTGTTGTGGTTTTGGGGGTGTTTTTGTTTGTTTGTTTTACAATATTGCCTTGAACTGGCTTCAAACATGTCTTTGTATTAAAATCAATACATTTTTTCTTAATATTTGTTTACCTCGATCAAGACTCACATTTGAGGGGACCCAGTTTGAGTTCTCTTACAAGAAACAAATCAACTGGGTACTTTATGGTACTGGTTTAGCTACACCTACAATACAATGGTGGAAAAAAAGATGGTCTAGTGCTACTGATAGTAAAAGAAGTAAACTGAAATTAAACTTGATTCTGGCAGTCTGACTGACACCAGCCACACCTCCACAGGATAATGAAGCTCCTTCTTTAAAGAACTGATTTATGATTAACACAGCAGTGGTTATCAACTCTGTTAAAGTTCCATTACTTCATTTGTTGATACAGTAGCAACATACGCTGCGGAGGAGACAGCAAGAGGTATTTGTCACTAGAAAATCAAGGTATGGAAAGAAGATCCAGTAATTATTTAGCAAATATTTACAAAATTATTTTAAGTCCCCTTGCCCCAACAAATGCTATTTATCTCTATAGCAAGTGAGTCTGAAACAAGCTGTCAATCTGGGATACACAAAACAAGGCAAAGATATTTTCTAACATCATCTCTACGGAATGTACAGATAAATGGCCACATCAATGCATCATCAGTCCTCTGCCTGTCCGTTTATTAATGCCACATAGGGGATAGGGTCTTCACTGTTGTAGGTGTGCCAAAAAGCTTAATAGGTTTACTTCTACTATGTGGCAAACAGACAATATTTCTTTCAGAGTTAATCCACGAGGTCATTGCTTCCTTATTCCCAGCGCTGCTTTTCTTCTCTGCCCACTCAAGATCCCCTCTGCTGGCTGGTTTTGCATTTGTAATGTGGTTAGGAACAGCTATGTGGTTTTGAAGTCAATTCCTTGATCGCTTTTACTAACTACAGGTTGCTTCAGTTCATCGGGCAGTTTTAGAGTGTGCTAACTGATAAGCACCACATGTACTCTGGCTTCAGAAGGGGATGGAAGGCTCTGAACAAACTGCTTGTCTTCTGGACAGCTTAGACAGCCCTAAGGGTGGGGCATGTCTCATCCAGAGAAACAGGTAAAACTTACTCTAAAGTAAACTCCCTGAATTTTATGTGGAGGAGTTTCAGCGCTGTCAACACAAACTGACCTTCCCCTACACCATATAATTAATTGTTAGCATGACACAGACATTATGGCATCGAATCTCTACCAGAAACATTTTAAAGGAATCATAAAGTTCACTTTCTTTTGATAGTCTCACCAGAGTTATAGGGATGTGTTTTATACTACACAGAAATAGCAGGAGTATCATTTGGTTTTACAGCCCTGCCACGTTAAGGTATACACGTAGACAAGGTCTTGTTATTGCACGTTCAGGACCCCCTTACCTAATCTCTGTTTACAAAAGCTATCCTTATCCTTGTGACTATCGGGGAGGTCATGCAGATGATTTGCCTGAATAAGGATTACTTACATAGTTAAATTAATTGAGTTTACTATAACTAGCATTTATGAAGATAACCTTTTTATTTAATTACTTTTAAAAATGTTAATTAGCTCCAATATACAAAGTCACTGGAGAATGAAAAGTTCTCCTATAAGCAGTTTTACAGTCAGAAGAACCAATTTGGGTCCCATTGGTTTCCATTTCAAAAGTTATTATTCTGCAGTTTTGCTGCAAATTGCTACTTTGCAACAACAAAGCTAAATATTTGCACTTTTTTGAAGTGCAGTTGTGAGAACAGAACTGGAGAGAGTCTGTTCGCAGCTGCTCAGCTCTGCTTTTTGCTCACCAATTTGAAGAGCAGTTAAAAGTAAAGGACACTGGGTCTTGTAAAGCACAGAGAGATGGCAATGACGGAACAGGAAGCTCAATACTTTTGGCCAAAATTCATCAAAAACCTGAGCTGTAAGCATGACTGTATGGCAGCTCTGCTATCCCTGAAGGGCAGCACAGCAATGCCAGTGCTGCCTCTGGTTAGTAGCTTGGCCTTCAGCCCTGCCACCACACCATCACCTGACTTAGCGATCAACCAATGCTACATCAATAGGCAAATTTCTGTCATCAAACAGAGACACCTCAGCCATCTCAAGGAAGCCTTAGACTATCCTATTTAACACATCAGTACTTCTTATCCCTGTGTCGTAGGCTGCTTCATCTTTGCAGGTATATCTTTGCTTTCTGTATATCCCTTAGCTCCAGCTCCAGTCAACCCAAGAGAGCACTCAAACTCTTCCATGTGAGCCTGATTCCCATCACTGATAACCAAGGAGAGCAAGGCAGGGCTCGTCTATTCCCTAACTCCCTCCTGATCCCTACGTTTCCTGAGAAATATTTATATATGTCTTCCTGACAACAAAATGTTGCATTCAGTGGATGTATTTGTATATGGAATTTAAACACGTACATAAAACTGCCTTTTCAGGATTCAGATGCAAGATCTCACCTGAAAAAGAAGCCCAGCAGTTTTACAGAATATGAAGTTGGTCTCTGTATATTGAACAATTGTTTACAAGAGAAACCATATGCATCCAGGCACTAATTCTGCAGCTGATTCACAGCAGCTACACAGTTTTCCTCTGGTTTCAACATCACCTGCCATCCCAGAGATATTCCTGTGAATACCCAGTAAGATGACAGACAGTCCAAAGGATGATTTTGACCTTTTCTGAATTTTTATCATCAATATCATAATCTCCAATAGTAACATGAGCCACCTTACTTATTTTTCACTGAAAAAATTCAGGACGTTAACTATGGGCACTATTAATTTTTCTTATAACAAGAGCTAATTCCCAGTCAGTATCTTCACCTGTGATACCTTCTCTGTTGCTGATAGTTGCTGAGATTGAACTGATGTTGCTATCAAAATTACTCATCTAGCTCTCAGCCTGCTCTCTGCCACAGAGGTCATTGAAAAAGAATCACAAACGAGACACACTATCCTGCCATGGATAGATATGGGATAGATACCTCTTCCTGAGAGCAACTACTGCATAAAGAAATTTAAAATGTGGAGTTGGGAGTTTCTGAACCTTACAATACACAACAAGCAGTAGTCCTATAACCTGCTTCTGTTAAGGACACTTTAGAACTTCATATGTAAATGATTTGATATTTTTTTTTGTGATATATTGCAAATTTCCTTAAATACATTATGATTGGTAATGCAACAATGATTATTTTTAGAGAAGACATTAAACCAAAGAAATCACCTCAAACAGAAATGTCTATATCTCAACTGTGAAAGACTATAAAACTATTTTTACATATCCATAAACTGGTAGAAACTCCTATTCTCCAATATAACTAAAGCCTAAGCGAGGATGTGAGACCCTGAGAATTGCAACAAAAAAGGCAGAGGTTTAAAGGATTAGAATAGCGGGAATATATGCTGGTCCCAGTCTTATAATGCAGAAGTAGAGTATAAGGACATTCCTGCCATAGGAGACTTTCTTCCAGTCAGTCATGAGGGTCTAAGAAGAATATACCTGTTTGGCACAGGTTGCCCAGAGAGACTGTGGATTCTCCATCCATGGAGATACTCACAAAAGTTGTCTGGACATAGTCATGGGGAACCAGCTGTATGTGTCATAGAATCACAGAATCATTTTGGCTGGAGGAGACCTTTAAGAGCATCAAGTTCAGCCACTAGCCCAGATCTGCCAGGTCCCCACCAAATCATGCCCCTCAGCACCGCATCTGTACATCTTTTAAATACTTCCAGGGATGGGGACTCAATCACCTCTCTGGGCAGCCTGTTCCAGGTCTTTACAATCCTTTCAGAAAAAAAAAAATTCCTAATAGCCAACCTAAACTTCTCCTGGTACAATTTGAGATTGGTTTCTCTTGTCCTATTACTTGTTATTTGAGAGAAGAGACCAAACCTCACCTCGCTACAACTTCTGTTCAGGTAGTAGTAGAGAGCAATAAGGTGTCCCCTCAGCCTCCTTTTCTCCAGACTAAACAATCCCAGTTCCCTCATCTGCTCCTCGTAAGACTTGTGCTCTATATCCCTCACCAGCTTTGTTGTCCTTCTTTGGACACGCTCTAGCAGGTTATCCTGCTTGAGCAGGAGGGTTGGATCAGATTACCTCCAGAGGTCCCTTGCAACCTCAGCCATTCTATGGAATAGGTAGAAGCCTTAGTTTTGGAATATATATATA
>NW_010406802.1:29779-44229 GCF_000710305.1 Buceros rhinoceros silvestris | reverse complement strand
ATATAAATATAAGCATATATTTATATGCTTAATGAGGCACAGCAACAGAGAACAAGTCTTGCAACACGGGGCCAGAGCTCTGTGCAGTCTGCTAAGCATTCAAAGGACTCGAGGTCTAAAAAGAAACACAGGAAAATGAGACTGATAGCTGATCAAAGGATAAAAATATTAATTATAAAAGTGATGCTTCAGTCTCTGAAAAGTGAAAGAGTACAAAAAGACCTACTGCTCAAAACATGATAGGTATACCATACATTTTTTAAAAAGACATCCATCAGATGAATAACTTTCTCATAAACCATCCTGGTTTAATATAAATATTCAAGAACATAGTTACTGAAACTGAACATTAGTTTGGGGATTTTTTGTTTGTTTTGTTTGTTTGTTTTGTTTTTATATGAGAGTTAACCTAGAAACCACCTTGATCCTAAGTTGAGTGATACATTGAACTGGGTTAGATAGATTAATATTCACAGTGTAAAAGAACAGGCAGCATTTTCAGCATAAGCATTTGAGAGACTGAGAGACATTTTACTGACTGTCAAGGATTAAACAGAATCTAAAAAACACATCACGCTCTTAAAATATTAAGGAACATTTTAAGGAAAAAACTATTATTAAATAATTATATCAAGGTCATTACCAGTTTGATAGAACTAAATTACTAATAAGCATATGTAGGATTAGTTTGAGTGGTTTCTGTCTTGTGATTGATGCCTTCACATTTCCTTCTCACCTACTGGCAAATATGGCAGCTGTCTAAAGCACTTACCACACAAAACTCACATCTACTTTGTTTCCTTTATATGTCTTTTATCAAGCTAATCAGAGGAAAAGGTGTGTTCAGTGAAAAGAGAGGAAAACTAACTCTCCTGTTTAGAAAGATCATCAATACAAGCTTTCGGTACAGTGACAAACTGTGCACACTCACAGGACTGAGTCTGTCCAGTTGTTAACAATTGCCTTCTCCATACACCGGGGAGGTACTTTCCTGCTAATCATTGACCAAAGCAGTCCGGTAAACACGGCATGATACCTCATCACTTTGCCAAACAGGCACATCTGAACAGGCACCATCTTTTTGTAGGTGTGGGCCATATGGTGGAGAGATTTCTCACTTCAAGACTCAAACTTGCATTCAATCCAAGAAAGAAATATAGTCACCTGCAGAGACCCAGAATCAGATAACAAGATGCTCTTCTCTGCTATCCTTTCACCATCAAGAGGATAACCTTTAAAGACTGAATGGCAAAAATCCATTCGCTAGCCCAAAAAATTAATCTAAAATTTTTGAAAATGTCTTAAAATACAGCTCCCGAGATGATGAAGTTATATGCTGTCAAATAAAGAAAAACTCTACGACTTAAAAAGCTTCAAGTCTAGAAACAAAAAAGTCCCTTAGAAACAACAGCTTTCTTCATTCCAGCTATACATAGAAATCTAGTTAACTAAAGGTGCATCCTAGAAGAAAACAGATCTTCACTATTTTTAGAAGAACAAGAATAAACAAGACTGAAAGTCAAGATTTTCTGTCAATATTTTTTGTGAAATATATTCATTTCCCAGTGACAAATACTGATTTGTTGACATCAGAATGCTCTGGGATTGCATTCATCAGGTTAGATTTTCCCCAAAATAAATAATAAAAAAACAACCATTTTAAACACTGTAAAATTTTTAATAAGACATTATCAGTGTAAGTAATACCATATTTAAGATTTTACAAATTAAAGAAATAAATCATCAAACTCAGTCCTGTACTGATTGCTATACCCTTCCAAGAATTGAAATAAAATGCTTTATTTTCTTAACTGGCTTTGTTTCTAATTTTGCCAAGGAAATAAAATAAAGAAGAACTTGCTTAATGAGCTTTAAGAGGGACCCTCCATCTTTTCCAAGGTCAGATATCCGCTATTTATAGAATTAGAGTGAGAAAGGGAAGATTTGCTGGCCCTGCTTTGACTGGGGAGTTGGACCAGAACTCTAAAGGTCCTTTACACCATTAATGATTCTGTGAGTCTATGAATAAAATTCTTGCCTCTTCAGAAATTGCTCCCAGTATCTTAGTTGGGCATATGGTATCAATTACCATAAAACTCCAGTTCTTTGCAATCTTTAATATATTTATTTTCACAATCCTTTTGAGAAGCAAGAAAGTCTATTATCCCTACTTCATAGATAGAAGAATCAGGAACTGAAATTTAAATGGTTTCTATTAAATATTTCTGTTCTACTCCTCATGTTCAAAGTTTCTTGGGTGCTGCATATATGTGGATATTTATGAACAAAATACTGAAAACATCCTTAGGTCTTTCTGGGTAATTCCATTTTCATGATTTCATACCTGACAACTTCAATAATTTCACAACACAAAAACTTCAGTTTGGGCATTTTAATTTAAGCACCTGCAAAAACTTAAAACTCACATCAAGACAGCATCTTCTGACTTGATAGCCTACCCCGGACACAGCCAAAGCCAAGCGCTTAAATAAGTAGCATGATCTTTTGAATGGCTTGAGAAATACATAATCAAGTTGTAGATCATATTTCATAGCCATCACAGGGGTGTAAAGGCTTTCTGCTGACACTGGCATCATATTGATATGAAATACGTGTTAGCAACTCCACTTAGAGAGAGGAAAGGAGGTATCAGTGTTCTTAGCCAGGTAATCAAAGACCAAGTACCACACAGCAGTTAAAACATTTCCTTAAGATTTTCATTCACAAGGCTCATCTAAATAACTCAAGGATGGCTCCTAGGTTATTGATCACAAAAACCTGGGATATTAGCAGGTTAGTAAACCAAAACAAAACAACAACAAAAAAAAAAAAGAAAAAAGAATATTATAAAACTTTATCAAACAGAAATTTTGATCACCACCTCAATGCAATAATCTGCTTGCAAAACCATGATCCAAGAAAGATCCATGACCAAAAAAAGCCCATGACATTTAACTACTGATACTGTGCATAGTTCAAGCAATTTCTGTGTAGAAGCATAGGTTTCACTCCACCACTTACAACGTCTCAAACTTTTACTGCTAATACATCACAAAAACAACAAAGTGGAAGTGGTATATATGGGTAGCTTAGCAGGAAAGAATATCTGCATTGAGCCTGTGCAAGCTCAGTAATATTTTCTCATCTGGACTTCCTGAAATCTTAATCACAACCCCTTGCTATGTTTATATCCCCAGGAGCCATATTGTTTTGCTTTAGTGTATGCTGTTCCCTTTGTGACAGACTGTTTTAAAAATATTTTAATGGAGACACTCGGCATGCAGCTAAGTCTCTTTCTATTCTATCAAAGGTTGAACCACAGCGTTCTCCATAGAAAGGGTTCACTCCATTTCGTGTTCAATCTCCTGAGTAGTGTGAATTTATTAACCACTTTGAAGCAGTAAAAATATGATGTGTGTGTGTGTACAGATGATCCAAACAGTATAGAAACCAGCCAGGAAATCAATAAAGTGGCTTTTTAACAAATGCATTTCCAACCGATCAAAAGAATAGCCTAACGGCTACATACAGCTGATCTAACACTCATTACATTATCATTTCAAGGAAACATCTTTTGCAATGGAAAGGTGAAGTCTTTCTGTAATGAGCTCCTTCTGAGTCAGCAACAAGATCCTTTTTTAAAGTGCTGAGACAAAATAAATATGTGGCAAACACGGGGAGGAATTATTCTCTGCAAACAAATGTTTTTCTGCATGCGAGGGCTCTTGCTTTGAATTGGTTTGCTGCTTAAAAGCAAGGAAATGCAGAGAGAAGGGGGTCTTTAATGTAGGACCTTTTCATTAAAAGAGGAAGAATGTAACTCATCAGTGGTTGCCTCTGAGGGATGGCTGAGAGGGGGAGAATGTATTCTGTCTGGCATTGGCAGATTCAAATATATGCTGAATGATTTGAGTCAGGCCCAGGGAAGTTCTCTGATGTTTTCCACAGGTTTCACACTTGGAGGAATATTTTCCTCACTATCAGTATCAAAGCTGAATACATTTCTCAAATTAAGGAGATGTTAAACCTGAAATAAAAGGCTTTGTTTAGATTTTAAGACTTTAGAAGGTGCAGGTCACATCCTCTGATAGCACATGTTACCAAAGGTCTGCCAAGCCAAAAATTACACAAATTGATGGATTGGCCCACACTACACTAGTGTTTCTCTTTGTTTGTTTGTGTGCTGTTTTATTTAGAGTAACTGATAGGAAAGCAACAAGCAAAAGACATTAATTTCAGTGGCAGGCATTCAGTTGGTTGACCCAGAAATTGCTGACAGCAGTGGCAGATCAGGACACAGGACAACCCTTTTCTCCTCTCCTTTACTCAAAAGATTCTCACCATGTCCTGAAAATTACTGCTAAGGAAACAAGCAGCTGCTATGAATAACCACAATGCATTACAAATTTCCTGAGAATTGGACTTTTGGGGTTTTTTTTAAAGTAATGATAGTGGCCTTGGGCCCCTACATTGCCCCATAGTGTTCTAAAGTAGCATGGAAATTCAACATCCTGAAAATGTCTCTGGATTACACAAGCAAATTACACTTTCAAAGGAAAGTGCTGGCTCATAAACTATCCCTGTCTCTACCCTCATCAGTTAAAATCACCTGTAGCCATTATTGAAACCTATGCAATAAGGGTAGCCTTGTGCATGTCCAAGCAAGAGTGTGGTATGGGAGACAAAATACTTTTCCATGCATTCATTAGGTGACTACTGATAAAGCAAGAGTGATCAGGCAGGCTGAGGCTGTCCTCTGCTTTCCACAGCGCCTTGTTTGTCTGCTGAAACGTAGTTTGCCATATAAATGTAATTGGCACAAGTGCACAGGGAGGGTTCCCACGGTGACAGGAAAGAGAATCAAAAATTCTTGCCCCTTTATCTGCCCTCACAACACTTCAAGGAGACTCCCTTCTTTGTGTGGTAATCGTGACTCCCCAGAACTAAATGCAAAAATAGAATTCACCTTCCCTAATGTTACATGTCTTCACTGTTAACATCTACATCTGAAGCTCTTCAATCCAGGCTTGCTTAAAGCCAAAAGGATAAAAACTGATGCTTTTAGGGCATGATTCCTCTAACCAAACAGAAATGTCTTACTCTTGAAAAGAAAAGTCATGTCCTAGAAATGTCTCCTTTGTCTTCTAATGAGAAGATGACTATCTCAGATAGGCATCTACACCTTAGATGTTTACATGTGATGAGCTAAATCTCATGCCGACTGTCCAGAGAGGTATCCTGCTTTGCAGGTTGCTGTATTTTGGCGACATGACATATGCGCACCAGCTCCTGCAATTCTCTGTAGAATCTAATAGCTTCAGAAGGAAAAGAAAATAACATCCTTCTCATGGAAGTCATAGATCAGGAGGGAAAAATAAATCTCTTTAAATCTCTTCTTTTTTTTTTCCTCCCTTGTGTCTCTGAAAACTGACTTTTTGCTTCATGTGGCACACGTCTGGATTGGTGCTTATGCACATTTCTCTGTACCAAACTTTCCATCAGCTTCCAGAAGGAACCAAGTACCATTTTCTGCTCTAGTAGTATCAACCTTTGTGCTTTTGTTGACATGACAGATCACTTACGGGTTTATTTCTTTTTCTCATCATCCCTTTTTAAAAACTTTCTTCCATATTCCTTTTTTTTTCTATTGCTTCCTTTTTACCATCCACCTTCAGTTGCCTTAAAGGATTTCAGAGGATGCTGGAGCAAGAAAGCAGTAAAAAAAAAAATGTGGAGAGAAGTAGAGAAAGGAGAACAGAAGTGACAGTTTTACATTGTTGCTGTCCCTAGGGAAAGGTGAAAGGACAGCCTTATGCCTTAGAGGTCTGAAGCATTTCTGTTGCTTTAAACAGCTGTACACTGCAAAAAAATAAAGCAGACATACCGAATGGGTAGTTGGATATTTCCTCAGACTTATAACAGAAAACTGATGTCAAGGGCACAAACTGTGCATGAAGTTTACTACGGATCACGAGGAACAGAGGAAGATCCTATGGCCACCAGATGTTTTGTTCCAAAACAGAAGCATTCCATAGAAGCAAAAAGCTTTCACTTCTAATATTCACAGGCAGAGAAGAAATCACTAAGGTGATGCAGGCCCTCCACTTTCCTTCCATATATTTCGTCTTTGAAATTTCTTTTTCCTCAGTATGGAAAACTGCAATTTAAGTTCTGCAGCCTGAGTACCTGGTAAGTTCTCTATAAAGTGGATGACGTTTCTACTATTCTCCTTGCTTGCAATATGAGCAATATTCAGTGTACAGTAATAACCCTTCTGATAGAAAATAAATTCTCAATATACAGGTTAAGCTGCATGATTTGAAAACTAAGACAAGCCGGTGATAAACATTGACTAACTGCTAAATAAAAATATAAAAGCAGTATGAAAGAAACAGATCATAAATAAAGAACATCGTGTTCTGCGCTTGGCTTTTTGCCTGTTATGCTGCTTTTGGCACAGTGGACTTTTTTTTATATTCGATGCTATAAATTAGTAGTCCCACAATAAGTCTCAACATCTTCCCTTCCAGTCAAGTTTTCAAGACCGAAACTTCCTGAGCACATCTGCTGTTGATAAATACCAGGGAAAGTAAAGCAAACACAACTGAAAGGTCTTAGCTGTTGCTTCTGCTGCTAAGAGTATTTGCTCTTCCCTCACTGATCACCTGCCATCTTACTTTATGCAGATGGTAACCCAGCTGCTATGTGACCATACAAAAAATAGAGTTTACACACAGCTCAACAGGTAACATATTATCAGCACCGTAAAAAAGTACAGCTCTGAAACAGGGGTCCTTAAACTGGCTCAGTACAAACTGCACAGTGAACTCTTTCTATAAAACCCCTTTTCTCAAGTCAAGTCAATATAAATTTCCCAGGCCACCAAGTTTTCTGCATTTTCATCCTATATTCATTTTCCATTTATTACCTAAAGAGAGTATTTAAACCGCAAATTACTAGTATCTGTTCATATGCGGCTTGCATGCACCATCTACATGATTTCTATATTATTATCCCACTGGCAGTTGGCACTGGCAGCTGGGAGGCAATACCGTTTTAACTGGTGCTTAATGGTGTAACATTGTGATCACTGTATGACCAAGATTAATCAGAGGGAACAGAGGAGATCAAAGAAGGGACTGTATACTGTCCAATTTTCCTTCTGCGTTTGCAAGGTGCACTCTGAAGCACATTTCAGTCTTTCCAAAGCATGGAGGCCCCGGACAACAGAGGCAGCACTGACGTGTGCCCTCCTCAAAGGAGAGTACTGGAGGCATGTAAATATAGCCCGGTTGTGGGGTTTTCTTGACTTTGACTCCTTGACAGCGAAACCCAAGAATGACCCTGTAGCCTGGAGAGTTTGAGGAGTGTGGGTCAGCAGTTCCTCTGAGAGAGCCAGGCTCCCAGGTGGCTCTTGAGTCAAAGGGAAGGTGACTCGTCCCCTCCAGCAACGCTCACCTGATAATGCTAAACTATCCGTGAACTCCTGGCAATCCAGGCAGATCAGCCCTCCTGGCCGAGCATGATTCATTTCACAACACCGCAGTGCATATTTATTATTTTCTTTCTTTTTCGAGGGGTATGAACACTGGCAGTAGGTGGAACCACCTCTGGGAAATCTCACCACACTACCCATGTTTCTCAGGTATTGCAAATTGAAGAAAATCTTGTTCCACTGCTAGGTGCTCTTGGGGTAACTAAACTAAACCAAACCAGTGGATATGAGGAAATATATACCAAGATCACTATTTGCAGTGTTGGCAGAATCTCAGTACCATCAGTAAAAGAAATACAAACTATGAATGTTAAGAGAAAGATCATCCATCATGTATTCTGCTACAAGACAGCAATTTAGAAAGATGAAGTCATTCCTGTCTCTGTAAAATCCCTTCCTAATTTTAGTTTTTTTCCTTAAAATGAGCTAAAAATTGGGTACGATGTTGAGAACTGGTACTTCAAAATACCATTTTGTCTTAATAGATAAATTTTGCTCTTTACTATGATAATTTTTCCATTTTACATAGCAACGATGAGAAAATAGGCACTGAAGGTGTTTCTAGACAGAAATCATTTACAGTTAATACATAATTAATATGAAAGTATAATACGAGAGTGTATTTTTCAACAATAAGAGATGCCTAGAGATTCAGAGAAACATGAACAAGGAAAGTTACAAAGTAAAGAGTTTACTAGAAGGTACCATAGTATTCTCCATTTATTTTACTACTTAAAGCAGTTAATAAAGGTTATTTAGAGGCTGTATATATTTCATAATTCTTTGTGTTACTTTTAATAACTTAATACTTCAAGTTTCTGGAAATCGTATCTGAACATAGAAAATCATATTTGAACATACTGTAGAGGCTTCGTCTACAACAAAGGAATCATCTCTGCCAAGGAAATCTTAGAATCTGGTAACAGATAGAAGCCAAACTATAAAAATAATATTCTAAGCTTCAAAGCTATTTAATCATGCTTTCAAATAGGCCTGTAAAAAGTATCACTAATGCAGAGTTACTGAATGCCTTCTTTGCTTCAGTCTTTACTGCTAAGGCTGGCTCTCAGAAATCCCAGGCCCTGGAGGGGTAATAGAGAGGTAGAAGAGAAAGTCTGTAGAAAGGGAGATTTTCCCTTCATAGAGGAGGACTGAATTAGAGATCGTTTAGGCAACCTGGACACCCAGAAATTCATGGGCTCCAATGGGATTCCCCAGCAAGTTGAGGGAGATGGCAGATGTTATTGCTAAGCAACTCTGCATCATCTTTGAAAGGTCATGGAGAACAGGAGAGGTGCCTGAAGACTGGAGGAAAGCCAATGTCATTCCAGTCTTCAAAAAGGGTGGGAAGGAGAACCTAGGAATCTACAACGCCAGTCAGCCTCACCTCCATTCCTGGAAAGATGATGGAACAGCTCATTCTGGATGTCATCTCTAAACACATGGAGGAAATGAATGTCATCAGGAGTGGTCAACATGGTTTCAGCCAAGGGGAAATCATGCTTGACTAATCTGGTAGGCTTCTATGATGGATGACTGGCTGAGTGGATGAAGGGAGAGCAGCAGATGTTGTCTACCTCAACTTCAGCAAGGCTTCTGACACTCTCTCCCATAACATCCTCATAGGGAAGCTTAGGAAGTGTGGCTTAGACAAGTGGACAGTGAGATGGATTGAGAACTGACTGAATGACTGAGCTCAGAGGGGTTTTTTTAGCACTGCAGAGTCTAGTTGGACACCTGTAGCTAGTGGTGTTTCCCAGGGGTCAGTACTGGGTTATCTTCTTCAACGTGTTCATCAACGACCAGGAAGAAAGGATTGAGTGTACCCTCAGCAAGTTTGGTGATGATACAAAACAGGGCGGAGTGGCTGATGACACCAGAAGACTGTGCTGCCATTCAACAAGACCTGGACAGGCTGGGAGTTGGGCAGAAAGGAACCTCATGAAGTTCAACGAAGTGTAGGGTCCTGCCCCTAGGGAGGCATAATTCCATGCACCAATACAGGTTAGAAGTAGATCTGCTGGAAAGCAGCTCTACAGAGAAGGGCCTGAGTCCTGGTGGATCAGTAACCATGAGCCAGCAATGTGCCCTTGTGGCTAAGAAGGCTGATGGTATCTTGAGGTGCATTAGGAAGAGTGCAGCCAGCAGGTTGAGGGAGGGTCTTCTTCCTACCCCTATACTCTGGCCCAGTGAGACCGCATCTAGAGTACTGCATCCAATTCTGGGGTCCCCAGTTCAAGAGAGACAACGAACTACTGGGAATAGTCCAGCAGAACACAGGAAGTTCCACCTGAACATGAGGAGAAACTTCTTTACTTTGAGAGCACTGGAACAAGCTGCCCAGAGACGTTGTGGTGTCTCCTTCTCTGGAGATATTTAAAACACACCTGGACATGATCTTGTGCAACCTACTCTAGGTGAACCTGCTTTAGCAGCGGGGGTGGACTAGATGATCTCCAGAGGTCCCTTCCAACACCTACCATTTTGAAATTCTGTGAAAACAGGAACTTCAAAATGCTTCCAAGTAGTTCCAAGCCAAGCTCTCATTTGTGCGTGAGTGGTGTTGCTCCCACAAACACCTGCTCATCTCCTTTTCCAATATTAAACTCCAAGCATATGAATTACCAAAGCAAATACGCAGTCCGCAGTATTTCTAAACGAGTTTTCTGCGACTAAACTCTGCCTCCAGTGCACTTGGGTATAAGCGCTTGATAAATAGATACACGGGTATCAGCAGATGCTAACTTTGAGTGTACAAATAGACCGTTTCTTTAATGTTCAACACGTATCTAAGCAACAAATGTAACACGCCTCTGAAGGTGACAATGCCTAAAGCTGCAGTCCTCATTGTGACTTTGAATTATATACCACACGGGACTCATTTAAGTGTGCTTTCCCCTCAGACTTGTGGCTGCCAAAGCAAGCCACCTGTAAGAGGGGGGGGGAAGGTAAGTCAGTCAGCTGAAGTGTAAGCTTATCTACACTGGCTTCTGCCATCAGTTGGGAGCCTCAGGTATCACATGCTGCAGGTTTCTAGCACTAAGCTGGAGGGAATGTGGACACTGAGAACCACGTTGTATCCTTTCATCGTAGCCACGCTGTATTTCCACTGTATGCCCATAACTCAGGTTTTTTAGGTGAGAGTGTCAGAGATGTTTTCAACAATGACTCCATCATCCAGGAAAAATTTTGGGCTGATTTATTGTCCTATTATGTGTCTTATTACGTGTGGCAAGATTTATTAGTAGTCTTCCGGTGAGGATGACAACAAGGAGGCTGGTGACAGCTGCACAAGGTGCACAAATAAGGTAAGGTTATAACTTCAGGTGATTCTCACTAGGCTGGAATGACAGCCACCAAGAATATTTTATTGTCAACAGAATGGTTCACCTCTGGTACACAGAGCTATCTATTGTTTTCTCAGCTCTGGACCAGTGACCCATGTATGGCCATTTAATTAAAATACAAGCGACAATGCTTAATGGTGGAAGAAACGATTAAAAAAAAATTATGATCAAAACATTTACTTAATACAAAATAAATTATTTCCTTAACTTAAAAGAAAGCAAAAGTAAACTGAAGTACTTATCTCCCCTCTTGCCACTCCAACTTGCCTATCAAACTACAGTCAGGTAGGAATTACTGATTTTGTCATGCTGCTTCTGATCAGTACGCAAAAAAAGCCCAACAGGCAGACTTTGAGAAGGATTAGCTCTGCATATGCGATCTATTCTGTTCTGCAATAAAAGATTGTACTGAAGGGTAGGCATGCAGGACTGCACAAAGGTTCCTATTACGCAACTGTTTAAAACCTCTGCCACAATGGTGCACCATCATGGCCTTGCACTATTTGTCTAATTCTTTTGCTCTGGGTCCCTGCTGGCCCTATGTTCATTTTTCTGGGAGTTACTCCATAGTTCCTATGCCCTACATAGCATATGCATCAGCCACTTAACTGCCGCAATTCAGCTCGGAGTCTTTCTGGATGTTATGACAGCACTGCTTCAGATTAACTGCTCTCTATTTTTCTATGAGCCAGTTAATCACTGTACTGCTTGTTCCATTACTGGGTAATCAAAATTAACAGCAATCATTCTATAATGACAATTCTGTGGCATTACATTAGTCAACCTCATCTCTCCCAAGCTGCTCTTACACAGGTTTCTCCTTTTTTTAATAATTCAATCTATTTTTTATTCCCTGAAGTATCTCTCACATTTTGATCCTGACCTATAATGCTTAGTTCAGGTATATTATTTTCATAGCTATTCACATAAAACCAAAAAAAGCTTCTCATATCTGAAGTGGTTTCTTCTACTTACACAATTTGATTCTCAAATAACTTTTTTGGGGGCACCCAGCCGGGTTTTTTTGGTAATTGATTTTTGGTAATTAAGCATATTTGCTTTCCCCAAAATAGTTTCAAGCACTCTTAACCAGTGATATGGATGTTACCATTGTAAATAAAACTTCTTCTGCACACAGTTAACTTAACAATGACTAACTTCCCACAGCAGACAAGACAATTTAGATCAGTGTTTATAAAAAGCTGCAGTAATTATATGACAGTGCCCAATTAGAACAATACAGTGACCTTCTATGTAGCAACTAGATGCTCACAGACCTACAACCTAATTCAAACAAAAGTTACAGGCACTGGCAGGCACAAGGGCTTTCTCCCCATATGATACAGGAACACTCCACCCCCCTTGGGATGTCTCAAACAAATTTTATACGTAACATATATATACGATACCTATCCTTATATCTTTGTCCAGGTCATCAACTAAATTCCTACGTTGTGCTAATAAGAGGGTCACAAAATTTTTTTGTCAATACCACTCAATAGATTGAATCTTTTGTTGGTGGCTCCAGACTCTACCACAGCAGGCATAAGGTCATGGTTGATTTTCCCACCATCAGGCAAACAACCAAAATCCATGAGTAAAATAGCTGATTTGGTGACACTAAAGCTCTATGAAAGTCACCTGTATCAGATTTTTATGAGTACTTTGGCTCTCTTTTCATTGACATGAATAAATGACCAAAAGAAACAGGGCAACTTCTGGATGCCTTGTATAGGGAGTTTCAGACCATAATAGAAACACAGTGTAAAACCTCTACCTGAAGCAGCACCAGAAACTTTGGACACCAGAAGGGACATAACTTATTGTACTAAAACCTCTTCATTTTCCAAGTGGTACTGAAACTCAGAGATACAAATGAATTCTGTTTTTGAAACTCCACACTCTGCAAATGAACAGCTCAGCACCAAGCCAGGGGAACCTGGAACTGCCAGGTTGCCAGTGGGCACAATAGCGGCACCATGCATACGAAGAGTTTCAGATTCTCACAGCAGTCAAAGGTTATCCCATTGCCTGGGCTCAGACTGTGCAAACAATGGCCTTTGTACTCTCAGAGCAGCACCAGCACCATGCTGGGAGCAGGAGGCTTTGCAGTGCAGCACCCCTCAGAAACCAGTGATGAAAAACTAAAACAGGCGGCTTTGCCCGACAGGCAGCACTGAATCTCTCTGTACTACCAGCAGTCATCAAAAGCCAGGTTCAAAACATGTCTCCTCTCTTACAATTGTTTCTGTGGGGTAAGCTAATAGCAAGCAGTACTTAACAAATATCTAGAAAAAGCATTCATCAAACCAGCTGGATGTGACCAGCAAGCAATCCACAGGATACGGGAAACAGGGAGTTTCATGTCCTCCGTACATGTCTGACCACCCTGTTCTTGACGTTCTTTCCACTGTAAAAGAAATCAATGAGGCTGTCGCTCATCAGCAAGCAACTTATTGTAACTATAACGTTGAGATGTACCCCAAAAGAAAGGGAGAGTTTCAGTTAAGTGCAGCATATTCTAAAATCGCACTTCAAGGGTACATCTACACAGTCAAAACCTCTGCTAACCAGCCCTCTAAAAATGCAAAACAATACTACCACTACAGAAGTTATTGAAAAGTAGCAATGGTTGTGCTCTAAGATGTATAGTCTGTTTGTTCAAAAAATCAGTTACATCGTGGTATGTATTACATCTTTTGCACTACTTTGTGAATTAAGTAATTGAAGTATCAAGTCAAAACGAACTTGATTTGCTTCTAAGTCTCACTCAAAGTATGTTCATGTACGTTCATTACCAGAAACAGAGAACAGTCATTTAGTGAGCTACAGCAATGTCACCGAGTATTTTAAGACAGACAGGTCTTGGAAACTTGGAGAAGAGAAACAACTTCAAGAAAAACATTTCTATACTGTTCATTTTCATCATGAGTAACATTAAACCACCATAAACTGAAGTAAATATGCTTTAACTCTTAACAAAATTGCTTGTGATGCTTCTCAGAGTTTCTTATTGAAGATGCAGAGTAGATAAAGTATTTACAGTCGTTCATAAAAGTGAGGCAGAATTATTGAAGAATGAAGGCTCCAGTACAGAAAGGCATTTAAGCATGTACTTAGTGGTCTTGATTAACAGTGAGTTCTTTCTTTTTTACTTAAAGCATATAATTTTCCTGTGTAGACAGAGAGAACACAGATCCTGCTGTATACCTGACAGCCATTTCCAAATTGCATTTAATGATGTGACAAGTAGTGTGTATTATCTGTGAGAACAATTTTAAGGGTTTGCTTAGTAATTCCATTATCTTGATTAGGGTTCTGTTATGAGCATCTTTTTAAAATCTGATTTGCTTCTGGTTTTTCCTTTGTAGTTTCATTGTTCTCACTTATTCTGAATTGAATTGCATGCATCATCTTTCTGCCCCAGCTTCCTACTTTATTCTGGTAATTTTGAATATTATTGTCCCCTTGCCATCCCCAGATGTGTACTTCCAGATTTCACTGCCTTGTCGGATATGCTTTCTCTTTGGTCCTTGTTGCATAAGGACAGATTCACTGCAGGAATAAAATCGATGCATTCTTGCTCTTCCAGTCTTCAAAAAAAAAAA
>NW_010406802.1:21938-29695 GCF_000710305.1 Buceros rhinoceros silvestris | reverse complement strand
AAAAAAAAAAAAAAGAAAAAGAAAAAAGTGGTCTATGGTCAAGTGCAAAAATAAAATAAAATAAAATTAAGAGGTATACTTCTACTGTTGCTCTGAGGATAGGTTTGACCCTTCCTTCTTAAACCCCTTTGGTAAGGAGTAGTCAAGTAGCTCTACTTCTGTTGTATCCAGATAATGCATAGCCACATACCATTGCGTACCACACTTCTAAGAAATCATGAAATCACACAGGGCCTTGAGAGCTTATAAATCTGCCTCTGAAGGATCCTGGCAGGAGCAAGAACATGCAGACCACAGTACTCAGAGTGACAGGGAAAAAAAGACTTTTAGCAGAGAAGTTATTTTGGCAAGATGGTCAGCAGCACCTCCATAAAAGCACTGGAAAGGGACATGAGAGCATTCCTGTGCTGGTCTTTGTAGCTTCCTTCTTTGTGCTTTAATTTACATCTTTAGTTCAGATGTCTCATTTCAGAAATGACAATAACCCAGTAAGTAAACAGATTATAAGCAGAAATCATTTTCCAAACTAACATTACTTTCCCAACTGGCTGTGCTACCTGGACAGGCATACATCTGTGAGCATAACTGCCCTCTACTCCTGGCACTTTTCTCATTCTAAAGAGGAAAATCAGACACACTGTTTCCAAATTGCTGGCAAAATACCCCCATTCCTGAACCCTATTTCACATTTACAAAGGAGATACATATTCCTATCTGCGAGTTTTGCCTAGATCTTGGGTATGAAATTAGCTCCAAAGTCAAGACCTGTAGCAATGATTGGAACTAGTGAATTGCTGTAGTGGGGTGGGGAGCAGGGGGAGAACAAAAATATCACCTTACAGCCACTGGTAGAAGTGCATGGGATTTTCAAAAGACAGCAAGTAACTCCTCCATCAAAGCACCATGCATAAGGACCCTGAGCAAGCATTCAGAGTTCTTCTGAGGACGCATGCTGGTGGCCATGCCCAAGACTACGAGGTGTGAGTGGCAGTCCTTAGCTGAAGAAGTGACAAGAAAAAGGGGGGCAGTGGGTAAGGTGGAGGAGAAATATAGCCACAGGGAACAGTCCCAGAAACTCTCAGGCTACCATACGTGCCTGTGGTTATTTAAGATGCCACAGATGAGGTGAATCTGCATCACATACAGAAAGCAAACCCTTAACATCACCTTAACTACCTAAACGACCAGCTGTGTGATTTCATCTTTCTTACTGAGACATTAAAATGTGGAGAAGATACACGAAAATGCCGACATAACTCTCTGGAAATAATCAGTCACAACAGAGATTCAGTTGCTATATAACATGGACAAGGTTTTCAGCTGTTCTCCTGCTGAGTGCAATGAATGCCAGGCCCATCGGAAAAAATGTGACCTCTTATTTGGCATCCAGGTGGGTGCCTTTCAGTGCCAAGGTCTTCTGGGAAATCTAGTTCATAGGATGCAGTTTTCGGGGGAGGATCACCATGTACTTTGCAATACTAGTTACTTCTTGAAACTGAGTTTAGTCAAAGTGGCAACATTCAAAAGAAAAGTGAAATTAAAAACCACTTACAGATCTACCGATGCCAAAGTAGTAGGTCCTGTAAACCCCACTCTTTCTGATGTGTAACGATCACCACACAGCCTCAGAAAAATGATGTTTCCAAGTTAGTCACACACAATTTCCCAAGAGTGGTAACATTACAACCAAGTCGGCAGCTGAGATGAGGATGACCTTTTGACTATAACCACAGCTCCCCTCACAAGTAATTTCTCCAGAGCTATATTTCTCTGCTTTATCTTAGCAGATGATACTATTTCTGTTGCCAATGCTACTCCAAAATTCCTTTCATCTATTTTCAAGCTGTTATGTGCCTAATAATTATAATGTAAATGTGCTTTCATAGCTACTGGGCAATTCTTGTTTTTTCTCTCTTCATAATAAATTTCTTATATTAAATTACAAACAGCAGCCTGAGGCTATAGATTTGATACCCAGAGGCTATTAAAAACTTTCAACTTCATGTCTGACAACTGGGGAGTTAAACAAACATCCTCACATATGTTACAGTCTCAATAAAAGTGATAGTTTTCTTTGTATTACTATAAAGGATGTTAACTATCCCGCAAATTTATTTTTCTTAAAATTTTATGAGGACACAAAGCTACATTTTATAGCTTTTATTACTGTTTTCAGTACTGTATGGTTTATAACACCATCTCACAAGCCTGAAATTAATGTATCTTTTGGGTTTTTGTTTGGTTTTTTACACTGGCAAAGAAATACTCTTTGCTTTTAAATTCCTCACAATTCTTTGGTCTCCAATAGGGCTGAAAGTACAACTCTAGTTATTTTTAAGGTTTCCTTCTCAGTGGATGATGTAATCAGAGAATTCTACTACAATTTTTATTTTGATTATTCCATACTGGTTTATTTAAACCAATGCAAGAAATATGAGGTTGCATGCAAGTTTAAATCAGGTTAATTCTGTTTTCATTCAAAGCAATCAAGAATCTCTTCAAGACAGACCAAAATAAACACAATTCAAATGGTCTTAAATGTCATACAAGCCAATTGGCATAAAAATGCTTGATGTTAAGATAAATGCAACCGTGCTGGGCAAACAAAACTATGGCCCATGAGCAGATTAACCCTGGCAAATCAAGCAGGCGCAAGAGAGCTGTAGAGCCTGTGTTGTAGCTCAAGAAAGACCTACTTCAATGGAGATAAATGAACAATTGTTTCATGCTTCCATGTATTTTCCTTGCAATGCGTGACCGGCTCCTTTGTGCACAAATGCCACAGTGCCACTTACGCCAGCTCTGTGGGTTCAGCTCCAGCTTTCCATTTAGAGATCCATGGCTGCAAAGTCACGAGTTATGAAACACATTTAATCTGTGAAAGTAGGATGATTTGAAAGTAGATCTATTTTGATGGCTAATGATACTCTATAAATGGCCAAATGAGCTTTAGCCACTTGGAGAAGTCTTTTTAAAGCAATGAATTTCACAGCTATTAAAGAGCTGTTTGATTTGGAACATACAGAGATGATTAAAAACATCTGTATCAGCCATTTGTATTCTTATTTTTATGGAAACATAAAAATATAATGCTACAACATAACACTCAAGAGCGCTACGGTTTAAAGTGAAGGTCTTCAGTGGAAAGCTGTGCAAAGTGTTTTGTCTTTATTTACCCATAGTCTTATCAATGCACCAAAAAAAGTGTTTCAACTCCTTTTTATAAAAAAAAAAAACCAAACCAACTGTGAGCTACATAACGTTTTGATTTTGCATTGGATATTTACACTGCTGCACAGGACATTTATACTTAAATATTGGATATTTACATTGAAAGCAAAAAAAATAGACCTTAACTATTAGAAAATGTGATGATTTTTTTTCTTTTCTGTAAGAACAGCTGTTCTCTGTAGCTCTGACCCAAAACTACACAGGAATCTGAATATCTCAGAGAAAAATATCTCTCCTGTGTGACTTAAATTTTATCTCAATTGCTGGGAGGAAGGAGGGGGAAAAAAAGAGAAAACAACATGGAACAGAATGGGTCTTTGAGACACACAACAAAAATAAAGATCTTTACACAAAGAAGTCCTTATTGTTTGACTGTAGACTAGTTAAATGTAGTGGAGATTACATATGTGCATAATGTTCACGCAGTCAGATTCAGCAGAAGCACAAGTATTCTCTTCTGGGTAAAACATCACAAAGAGCTCGACAGAGAACAAAAGGTCATACATACCTGGTGGAAAAAAAACAAAACAAAACCTGTTTGGAAGCACAATACTTATGGTAAAATAAGTAGCTGTGAACTCATTTTGAAGAAAAACTTCATCTTTCCCTGTTCTGCAGGAAGAGAATGAACCTACAGTATTTAAAGTGAGCTATTCTCATGAAACAAAATGTTATTAAAATTATTATAAAGCAGTTTGAATCTGTTCGAGCATGAGAGAAAAATCAAAATGCATATGGTCAGAAGGAAAAGGCTGTATTTTTTCCCTTAATATTTCTCTAATAGATTATTCCAAACATGTTAAGCTGCTTTCAAGAAATCTAGGTGACTCTAGAAAGATTATGCAAATACTTATTTCATTTCTGCTCTTTTTGGTGAAATATCTCCGCCATTTTTAATGTAGCGAAGTCCCAGCAGTCCCTATCTCCACTACACAGCTGGCAAGCATATCTAAAGGATTATGCATAATATGCATGTGAGCCCATGAAGCAAATGCATTTACTCAGAACTGAAAAGAAGTTGGAAAGCGTCAGTTCTCTAGCTACAGAGCAAAAATGCTTAAATAAATTTTTATTTTTCTTCCTTCCTTTTCCTCAAATGCCAGCCGCTTGCTACCTGGACTTCCATTCTCCTGGCAAGGTTAAAACATCACCAAAACAGCCCTGCTCCCTGCCAAAATAGTGCATATTTGAAAAGGGGTTTTTTGTGGTTTCTGGACACTTTTTTTTCCTTAAAACTAGATGGATATACAGAATCTTTTCTTTCCTCCTCCTTAGGAAAGCATTTGTCACTGATATTTCTGAGACTTACAGACACCCATCAAGACAAGACTGCTGTGCATTCACATCTGCCAGTATCCAAAAGAATAATTCATTCTCCTCAGACTTCTTTCTGGGCAAGAAAATGTGCAAATTCTATTCTAAAACCAGAAGCTACACCTAAAGCAAAAAAACAAAAACAAAAACAAAAAAAACCCCCCAAAAACAAAAAAAACCCCCAACCCTGTTGACTTTTCAATGACTGCTTATCACAAGATACTAATTCTTTGCATCATTCCTCACTGTTTTAAAAATACTATTGCCATAGGTAGGACAAGCCCCCAGATATAGTGTCCTAACTCCAACTTCTATGATGTGTAGTTTTATTTAAGTATTTCACCCGGTTGTCAAAGTCCACAATTAATGTGAATGTGAGTGGGTACCTCCTTCCCCTTCAATCCTCCTTTGGAAACAGATGGCTTGTTTTGAAAGTTCAGGACTCTGTAAGGAATCTTGATTTAAGCCAGGGCAGCTCGTTGGATTTTTGTTGTATTTTATACTGCCTAGATTCCCCAAAGTGTTTAGCTCAGACCTTGTGCACCAGCAGTAACACTAGCTAGAGAAAAACAAATTCCTAGTTTTAGGACAAATTCAAACAGAATGGTGGTTCAGACAGAATGGTGGTTCACGTGATGACAGCAATCAGACCAAGACAACCTGAAGCCTACACACCTACTCAAATTCCAGGAGGGGTTTTGCATCTGCATTGAAACCTATGCCGCCACAACCAGGATATCACTGGTGTCCCAGAAGGCTGGGGACATCCTAACTATGCTGCAGTTATGGGCAGTCCACTCAGAGGCACTGCTGTAAGACCAAGTGTTGAGCTTCTGTAGTGGGACATTCCCCTGCTTAAACCATATCAGTGCAGAACTCACACAGAGAAATTAATGTCACTGTTACTCTTCCGCATCAGATTTTTCTATTACCTTATTTCATAATTTGAATCTGCGGCTTCAACCTGCCTCCCAATACCAATACCCAAAAAAAGACAGCGAATGGTTTAAAGGTTTGCTACAAGAGCCCAGCACACCAGTTTTCAATCTTTGCCCATTTGTGGGCACCCAGTAAAAGTGTGGATCCCAAGCGAATTTCAGTCTACTGGTTACCAAGTCTGTCTTGCTTTGCTGTCCTGCTCAGAACCCTCTGAGGTGTGTTTCCAGAAACTACTAGGTTGAGAGCTCCATCATTCAGCTTTCTGAATCCTCCTCAGTCTTCTTGCTCTTCTCATTCTGCATTTTTTATTATTATTTTTAAGAATCAAAATCACACCAAATAACAGAATCTCCAGGCTTTTGAAAATGAACAAACTGTTCTGTTTGCCGTTGTTCATCTCTCCCATTAAACTGCCCAGAAACAAGGTAAGACAACCCTCATGCCCCTGTGGCGGAATGGATTCTGACACGTGACAAAGGCTGAGA
The DNA here is from genome assembly GCF_000710305.1 of Buceros rhinoceros silvestris. NCBI lineage: Eukaryota > Metazoa > Chordata > Aves > Bucerotiformes > Bucerotidae > Buceros > Buceros rhinoceros. The sequence goes on along the minus strand of NW_010406802.1, from coordinate 23,726 downwards.
TGGCACGATTGTGTGATCCCATCTCTGTCACTGCAGGCACAACCTGGCTCTAACAGAGTTAGCCTAGAGAGAGCAGATAAAGATGGCTTAGCTATCTCAGTGCTACAGAGCAGATAGAAGCACAGACGTATCCTCAGCTGACCCACTTTGAGATAATCAGGTAAAGAAGCACGAAGAGAAGCAAGTATTACTAATCATGGCTATCCTAACTTTCTCATTAGAATTACTTCCCTTGACCTACCATCCATTTTAGAGCATTGTTTAACCTTCTTTAAATTAGAAATTAAAATGTAGGCTAGAAAAAGGAGAGAGAAATGATAATTCCACTGAGAGACAGATTTTCAGCTGATATAACTAGACATTGATTTCTGTCAGCCCAGGATCTGACCTATGAGGCCGAAACTAAAAAGATGCTCTTACTGAAGGGGTTAATTCAGACGACTCTTTTAAAACGCAAATTTTCTGCTTTTTGCTTTTCTTGATTTCAAGAACAGCAAAGCAGGGGCTGTAATTAGAGAACGGGTAGTCGGCACTGTTCACCAGTTGTGCGTAAGCTTTAAACTAATAACTCAGCAATTAGAAGAAAAATGAGCAGTAATTACACACATTTTACTCACTGCTAGACAGATGGAACATTTTCTGCTCGTTATTGGCAAACTGTCACTGCGTTTATTTCATTTTTAGTGTTTACTGTTTGTTGTAGTTTGATTAGGAATAATTACAGGCTAGGAAAAATATGAAAGAAATGAACAGCCTTTTCATTTTTACATCTTTAAAGCAATACAACCGTCTCTTCCCCAAGTTTCTGCAAGATGAACATACTCTCTTTTTAAACCTTTACTGAAATCAGGCTGCACCTTACGGAGCTTGGTGAAGAAACGGGCTAAGACTGTTCAGGGAAGGCCACCTTCTACAGAATGGCTGGCTCAAAACCTGATCAAACACAGTCAGCTTCCCTAGTGGCACTCTCCATATTGCTAAGCTATTGCTCAGATTGGTTTATATTTATTGCAGCTACTAGGCCTTAGTCAAAAGCAGCATCTGAGCCGGATCCCAGCCCACAGGGCGGGATCTGCAGAGAACTGTCAGTGCTGTTAGCCCACTTAAGCAGGTATGGAAATAAACAAGAGGCTGGAGGCAAGACCTCCTTCATGCTAAGTTGCTGGAGTTTGCTTCCCTGTCCCCTCCTATCTAATTTCAGATGTCTGAGTCTTTATGTTGCATAAATCATGCCTTACTCCCAATCTTTGGGTATACTGTAGGGGAAGGGAATGGGTGGGTGTCATCTATGGATAGACTGAGCTGTAGAGTAAATTATCCAGAGTAGAGAGAGACCAGGCACTTGGAGAGATTTCTAAGTATTGTTAGCCCTGGTACAAAGCATCAGCTTCCTGTTTTAATTCTCCTCATGAGAAGATTTTCTAAGACCTTAACTGAAACACAGATAGAAAAACACACCGAAGTGTTCAGGTTACAGCTTGCTTGCTTTCTCACACAGTCACAGCATCACTGAGATACTTGCACAGCCCGTGCCTGCCCTGCACCAGCCTCCTGGATATCACTGATGATGATGGTTCCTTACAGAGCAAAGGATAGGGAAAAAAGCAGCAGAAATGTTCATATCAATATATCCTTCTGACATTATAGACTTAATACATCTTGTTACAAGGTGCTAGGGACCATGAGGTAGATCAAGCCTGCTTTGCCTCAAGGATGTATTTAGTGATTTAATAGGTCTAAAGGCCAACGTCCAACCAACCACATATGTGAAAACATCCTCTCTTTCCC
>NW_010406802.1:19314-21852 GCF_000710305.1 Buceros rhinoceros silvestris | reverse complement strand
CTTTCCCTTCCAATATTTCCAGAACAATTTTCTTCATCAACCTTCTAACCAACCCCTTTTGTTTTGTTTGATTTATTCTGTTTTTTTAAATAAAGAGTTAAAGCAACAAACCTAAAAAGCAGGCTGATTAATTTCCCAGCAATTAGCATGGGATTTGAATTTTGGAGATGAGGTTACACGACTGAAAATTTGATTTAAATTCACTGTTACTGATACATATAACTCTACACCAATTGAAAGAATTACAATGCTGATGAAGACCTAAGAAAATCTGAACTAGTCCTATTATAAAATATGGGTGCTAACTTCACGTGAAGCAGCAGTGAATAATCTCCCATTTACCTTAGACATGTAACGTCACAGAAAAGTTTCTCTCTTTATGGTAGCATCTCTGAAGCAACAAAATTTCGGTATGACTAGTAAATCCTGTATTAGCCAGGTGACATGGACAACCTTACGGCTGGGAAGCCATTCATACTTCGAGCCCTTTTTTTCTGGTACAGAGCTGCTAGGCACTGTATCTACATCTCCCTCTCACAATTGATAGCCTGTGGTTTTCTCAGCAGCTGAGAAAGTAAATCAGTTCTCTATGATGCCATAGGAGTAAACTGAACATGAATAAACTCTACAGCATGAGGCATCACATGAAGGAGTATTTACATGGCCTGAAACATAGAGTAAAACTGAGACATTTCCCCAAAAAAGTAAGATTAGCTTTCAATTTATATTATTTTTAAGTCTTTTCTCTTCTGAGTACTCATTAGTTATATCTTCAAGTCTTTCTTCAGAGTAATGAGCGCTTCTTTTATACTACCATATGAAGGACCAAACAGAGACTCTAAAAACCCTAGAGGCAGAGATGATAAGGAAAAAAAAAAAAAGCCTACACTACGAGATTTGTCATGTCACCACAGCAGTGAGGCAGAGCCATAGCTTGCTGCGGCAGGAGAAAGCAACCAAGCAGTAACGGTGCAGAAATGGAAAGATCGAAAAGTGGCTGAAAGAGCAAAGCCTGTGCAATAACAAGCAGACTTCAAACAATGCAGTAAGATTGTAATTGCGAGGCACTGGTGCGTTCATGTATTAGGCAAGTGCTGCATGTGGAGGTGTATGGAAATTTTTAATAGAAAAGATGGTTATATAGATTCAGTCTCATGACGGAGAGCTATTTTAACCAGGCAGGGAACTGGAAACTAACTCTCCATTATTTCTGCATTTGTAACAAATGTGATTCAATGGAGCAGAGACACTACCTCAAGTCAAGCTCCTGCCCAGCAAACAGCAACTGGAAATTGTCCTTGCAGTAGTATTTACTGCATGAACATGTGGGAGCATGCTTCTGCCAACCACAAGGTATAACATCAAGGTCAGGACACCCTATTTTTTGTATGCTAAATTCATAATAATGGCAGTGGATATTTCACTTCAGCTGTGCCCTAAAAGGAATAAACCAAAACTGCTAGCAGTTTCACTTTTCTCATTTTCAATAAAATTTGAGGGAAAAGCATTTTCCTCATAGTAACAGAAGAAAAAGAATTTCTGGCTAATTGTAAAGCTGTGCTCTTAATGATATTTAATTACACATGTTTAATTACACCTGGCACATCTTTGGCTCCTAAGGATTTTCCTAGTCGGATGATTAATGTGCATATAAATGTGGAAAATTTCGAAGCTAGGGCTTTGAGAGTTACTTAACCTTGGTACTTATGTATGGCAAACTCAAGCATCTGTACATCTATACCTGGGCTTCATTTCTTGGCTGTTCTGTCTCAGTACAAAGGTATCCTGATAACACGTATATATTTTACAGAGTGGTATAGAGAACTCTAATTACTTTTGCATCTTGTGACATTTGCTTCAAATTTTTTTTTTTTCCTAATTAAGGTTTTGCACCAGGACTTCAAGCTTAAGCACTGATTTCAGACACTGTTCATTGGATCTACACAGGGATAGTTTAATAAAAATAGCAGGTTTTATAAATGTGCTATAATAATTGAGTGCTATAAATAGCATTCAATAAACCTCAATGAACCTGAAGGATGTATGACAAACAACTTCTTAGCTGGCAGACCCCAAAGGCTTCTCTCTTATCTACGCTTTCAGATTATAGCCCTCTTATTTCTATACTGCCCCAGTATGCAGTAGTTCTGTAAATGCAGGTGCTCAGAGCATCGGAATTGTGTTTCATCTGATTACATGCTATATAACATTTGAATATTATTCCTGAATGGCTTTTGGGGCAATTTTTGGAATATCCTGCTTATATCCTGGAAGATAAACATGGTTTTTAGAATCCCATAAGGAGTGATCTGTTTTGAGCAGAGGTTTTTTGTTTTAAAGATAGTTGCATGAGATTTGTGATGCTCAATTCCTGCTTCTGTGTTGCATAGGTTAAAATGAAATTCCAGTGTCGTAGTTCACCAAATAACACACACTACGCTTTCATGGAGATAATTTCATGCATATTTTGAAACAAAAAGGCACCTAAAACTACTTTGTTCTGCTTCCATCCCATCTACACCTGTAGCAACAGTCACA
>NW_010406802.1:0-19208 GCF_000710305.1 Buceros rhinoceros silvestris | reverse complement strand
CCCCCTGGCTAGGAAATACCCCCCCCCCCAAACCCAGCTAACATAATCTGCTTGATAAACAAACCATCTGCAAAATAAGCAGCCGCCTTCTGGTTCCTTTACAAGAATTTCAACAATGTACAATGTATTTCATCTTACAAAAGTGACACCCCCCCACACACACACACACATTCACTTTCTTTAGAAAGGTTACTGAGACACATTTTACAGCCACACCACTACAAACAGTGCTACAAGTCAAACAACCTTTGAGGAACCAAAATTATTCCTTAGCAAATAGACTGCAAGTCGTGGCAGACAAATAGAAAATTTAGGTTGCTATGCAAAACAAGGGTTGGTTTTGATTATTATTATTTTAAGCAGAAGAAATGCAAAAACAAAACCAATGCAAGAACAAATTATGAATGAGACTATACAGTTAAAAAACTTGGCTTGCAATAAAATAGAAACCTTGGCTAGATGTTTAATGAAACCTTATGCAGAGACCATTTTAAAATAATTTAGTTCACCTTTTCTGACTGAAATATTTATACAGATACAGCATTGCATTCTAAAGCCTAAATATAGCCAACCTAACCCAAACTACCAAAATGTGACTGCTTATCTCAATTCCAAATGGGTGGAAAATAACATGAAATAAATAACATGAAAACTTGAATGAATAGCAGTTTGTAAGCGAAAAAAGCAGGACCAGAGAAAACAGGAAGTCACCAAGCAAGTAACATTTACAAATAATGTTTAATTCAGGGGAAGCTCAACACAGTCAGATTTGCTCAGTGCAAGTATTTATGAACTGATTATTACTGACTGCACTAGGACACCAACTTCTTTCCTGAGCAAACTAAACAAATCATTGCTCCAATATTAAAGCATATGACCCCTTCCCCAGTTCTGACTCAGCTTTGAGCGAAATAATTTTTCCAATGCTTAAAGAGATTGATGACCAATGTAATTTCACTGCCAACTTCTCTTCTTTTAAAGATTGATCCAAGGTAACACCATTAATGTTTTGTTTTATTAATGCACTATGTCAACTTTAATTATTAACCATTATCCATGAAGACTGTGTCCTAAGGGTATTCAAGTTAAAGGTTATTCAAGTTTTCCTCTTAAAATTAAAATGAAGAGAATGAGGGGAAAAATATTCCTCAGTTACTTGTGCATTCAGTAAACAAAGGTGATTATTAAAAACTTCTGCTACATTAGTAAATTCAAGTTCAACTCTCCCCCATGACTTTCCTGGGTGCCAAGATACCTCTCGTTGGTGGGATTTGCTTAGTTTTATCCTTTTTACATGACTTGGAGATACTGGTGGTTGAAAAATTAGATACGAGTTGTCAATGCGTGCTTCCAGCCCAGAAAGCCAATTAAATCCTGGGCTACGTAAAAAGAAGTGTCACCAGCAGGTCATGGGAGGTGATTCTCCCCTCTGCTCTGGTGAAAACCCCCTGGAGTACTGAGTCCAATTCTGGGGTCCCCAGTCCAAGAACGACATGGACTTTTGGAGCAGGTCCAAAGGAGAGCTACAAAAACAGTCAGAAGGTGGAAACACCTCTTCTATGAGGAAATGCTGAGAGAGTTGGGGTTATTCAGCCTGCCCAAAAAAAGCCTCATTATTGTCTTAACCTTCAAAGACTAGCAATATTTCAACATGTGCTTTAAGAGGTGGTTTGTACAGGGTTTCAACAGCTTTAAGCTCAGCCTGTGCTGTACATGTGTCTTCAGCTGTTCTTGCACTAATAGATCTAAATACATATGTTGTATTTTAAAAGTGGTTAATATCAGCAATATAGTTTGCTGGAAGCTGAAGTAGAAAGGCAGTTGAGCCGAATCTTGTTTGCCACTCCAGATGGGTATATCCTCTTCCTTTTTTTTTTTCCTTAAGGAAACCTATTCATTTCAGTTGAAGTGTATGTATGAATGAAGGGCACCACTAACACAGAGAATTTCAAGGGTTCAAGCGTAAGTGACCTCCTTGCGAATCAATTGCAGTGTTTGACTAACAAAAATAGGATGGAATTACGTCCCCACTGAAGTCAAAGGACATTAACAACTTACTTCCATCTCCACACTTAGAAAGAAAAGGCACTTACCTGTCTTCCTGAGCTGATAAAACTTACTTCCCCTTGTACCTCCTCACATAATTTTTCTCTCTTACACTACACAGGGAAACACTAGGGTTTGACTGCTCCAATCATTCCTTCCCTTGAGCACTGACCATTGCAGACCTTATCTTCAGCTGGAGAAAGAGCATGCGGGGACAGTTCTAACTCCTTACACCCACTTGCTGTCTGACTAGTCATACTGAGTCCAGGTCAATTACTTAGCACCACCTCATCAGTGGGCTCCAGTTTTTGTTACAAAGACGAACTAAAGGAAAATCTTTGCCAGTCTGTTCTACAGCTTGTCTAGGAAAAGCACATTTAGAGATGCACTGAGTGAAGTGAAGCCAAGAGGAAAAACAAACCCAAAAAATGAGTTTTACAGAGACTATGTCACTACTGGGGGGAAGGGGAAGGTTAACAAAGGAAAGCTGACTTTTTAACCGTTTTTTTTTAACATGAGAGGAGTCTCTGATAGAGTTGACAAATGTAAAACTAGTGTTCTCCAAGTATAACCACTTAATGGCCTTTCCTTTATAAAGAATTAATCTGCTTGCTTTTGTTGCCTTTTTAAACATTTTCTCCCCTTTTTTGTCTTCCACCTAGAGTTTTGGTAACTAGATTGTTTGTTTGTTTGTTTGATAGGAAAATATTACCAACAAGATGACTGGATGAAGGTGAATGTTAAACTGAACGGATTCTGCCTTGCCAGCTGATTCTTGTAACAGCTGCCCTAAACTTCACACCACTATAACAGGTAATATAAAGTTATTGATGTTACTAATTGTACTGTGTCATATATTGTACTATTGTTCTGTCAGGTTCCTGAAGAAATTTATGACAAATACAGTACTTACCCTTTTCAGCCAGCTAGAAGCATTTTAACATGCCAGTCTCTGGAAAAAAACGTCAAAATCTAAAGTACTTTGAAAAACTTGCTTCATTAGAAACTAGTCCACTGTCACACACAAAAGCATTCCATTCCCCTGTCTGCTATCAGAAAAGAAAAAGAAATAATTAGACATAAGAAAAAAAATGTAGAACAGAAGCATTTTTCATTCCACGTGTTAGTAGCTAGCACATGCATGACAGGAACAGGCAGAAATCCCAAAGAGAAATCAGCCCCGCAGTGGTGGCCAACACTTTCAGAAACATCCAATCTTGCACCTAGAGATACAGGCTGACACCCAGCAAGGTTTTCAAAAGAGCTGGAGGACAGTTAGGCACTTGTGTCCCATTTGTTTAACTGCATACCTAAGGGTCATGGAAAAGACCAGTGGAAAATTTCGGAACTGAATTCAGATCTGAGTTGTTCTGAACCAACTGATGACTCTACATTTTCCCTGCTATAAGCATTTCACACTATTCATTGTTATGAAATATAGCTGAGTATAAAGGTCATTTTATTTATGGGCTGGGATTATAAGCAGAACAGTTCTTAGATAAAAACAACTAGCTGCTTGTGCCCTGGAGCACAAAAAGCAACCTGAGAAGAGAGCTTTCCAGCATGGTTACATGAAATAAGGTCCTTTGTCAAAGGTGCAGCATCTATTCCAGGGAAGAGCTGAAGGAGGGTTCTGCTGATTCATTTGCTGCCTATCAAAACTGAATTATGACTCCTGTCTCAGAAAAGAAAAAGAAATCACCATCAGATGTTTTTTCATGTAGATTTTTCATGTGTGTATATATATGGCTTATTTACTCTTCAAGGTTGAAACAGAATAACTATGGATGAATATATACTTTCCCTGGCAAGTACAAACAGAATTCTTTAGTCACACTTTATGCGCAGAAGAGTTGGAAGGCAAAGTCAGAGTCATGCTCAAATTAAGATTTAATCTTTGATTTCATAGTATCCTCCTATAAATAAGAGTGCATTAAAACTGTTCACAACCACGGCTTTTGTTGGCTGGCTTTGCAGTCTTGTTGCCAAAACTCATTCATACCAGCACCTTACCACTGACCAGCTGTCACAGGGGAGCTTGCCTGGGAGGGCAAGGAGGAAAAGAGAGAAGGTGCTTCTATACATAAGTTACGTCTTTGCAACTGACTCAGGTTGCAGTGAAAAAAAAGAAGTCAACAAAATTTGGTAGCACAGACCAGGTCTAAAGCAGAAGGAAAAGTGAGATATCACATCATTTTCAGACTTTAATAGAAAAATGAAAGTAAGGTGGTATTCCTTGAATCAGGAAAGACACACAACAGCTACTTATTTGGTATTTCGGAATGATTTCACAGCATTCTCTGTCCAACATTTGGAAATTGGTATGTTAATGCCTTTCCTGGTAAATATGGCAAGTCTGGGCATAAGGTGCTGTCATATTAATTGGTCTGGGTAAATACAAATAGGTGCCTGAAGAAATGTTAAGATAGCCAAGCTAAATAAAGACTATTTTAAAGGGCAAAGTATATTCCATGTTTTACACGGGGCTGTGGATGAGTAGAAAGATTGCTAATAGGTAGAGATGCAAAACTGGGAAAGGATTCCTAGCTTCAAAGGTAACGGGTGCCTTGGAAATTGAACACAGACTGGGTTATATAGCTGAGGACTCAGCTGAGCTGTGCGCAGAATTGGAAAATTGTCTTTCTTTTGATTATTGATGCACATGGCTGATTTAATAAAAAGAATCTGGATGACGCATAGAATTGGAGCCTACATGTACTCCCTACACAGTACAGGATAAATCAGCTTTCAAATATATTTCATACGGAGAGAATTGAGTAAGAAGGACAAGGTTAACTGAGAGGAAAAAAAAAGGCTGACTATCAGGTAAATAATGTACACTGACTGAACCAATGGCAGAAAATAAGAGTGTTGTGGATTTATGGCTGAATTTATCTAAGTATTTGTCAGCGAGAGTGAATCTGGTTGTCTTCCCAGAAATACCAAAGTACAAATAGGAGATCTGTTAAACTAGTCTGCTAACATTAATATCCCATCAGGGACAATTATTTGTGATACCATTATCCTAGGCACAGGGAAAGGAAAAACAGAAAGGTCCTAGTACCATATACATACATATAGGGACAGTCAAGCCATGATCTCTACAAGATATTCTGAAATTTTATCGGAGTGAATGTTCTCTGCAGTGTCCTGACACTTCTTCCCAAACCCCCAAACCACACTCTTCACCCAGTGCACCTTAGCACCTTCCCACTGCACACCAATGTTGGCTTCTCTCCAAAGCTGTCCCAGAACCCTCCTTCCTACCTGTCTGTTACATGTCCTGGTGCCAAGGACCCTTGCCCTCCCTCCCTTGGTCTTTTCTTTCACCCTTTGTTGTCAAAATCACGTCAGTGCCAGTTCCCCAGCAGCAGCAGAGGTGGGGCACACGCTAACCACTACCCCACATTTCAGTAGCCTGTGAGCCATTGCCCCAGCCCTGCTCAACCCAGGGTGTTCGGCATGAGACAGTACTCCCTGGCACCAATGACAAAGTTCGTTGTCTTGCATGAGAAAGAACCAGTCTTACGAAGCTCCATCAGCATTAACAACTCAGTGTACATGAGTTACCTCTAGAAGGATGCCAGCATTTATTCCCCACAGTAGTCTGAGGAAAGTTAAGTATACCAGAAGCAACTATAAATACTGAAAAATTCTTCATCTCCTAGTGTCAGATGCTACATCTTCAAGCAATTGTATTTTTTTCAGGCAGTTGCTTTTAGCTAAGTGTTTTCAAGACTATCAGACCTTTTCTACCTACAAGATAAAGCATCAGATAGAGTTATGGTTCCAGAGGTGGCCATCTGAAGAACTGGTAGAGCAGCTATTTAAGCCTATCAATTAAATGCTAACTGAACACGCACCGGCACACATGAACTTCCAGCTTAGACTTTCTACTTATATTTAAGCTATTATATGAGAACATCTGCAGGCAGGCATTTTAGGGACAAAAGTTTAAATTCAGTTCTATAAGCAGATCAAAATCTTGTATCACCTCAGTGACCTTAAGTATTTAATTGGTAACACAATGACCTAAAGATTTGGTGCAGTGCATATAAACTATAATTTCCAGAAACGAATGAGGATCCATTTTGTTTAGAGACTATGCAGCCTTTGTAGATTTTCATGGAGTAATTATGCATTCCTAACAGGGAACAGTGCAAAATGTTCTCTAATGCACTTCAGAGATTTGTTAGGGTTGTAACCAGATCGTAAGAGTTTTTCAGTTTCAAACTCCATGGCAATGTGTTGAGAACATGTCAGAGTGGAGGTATGGTTAGGAATGAAGTGAAAGGAAAAACTGCTCCTTTTTTTGCCTCATCAGAGGTAAAGCAAAAAGTCTGTAAATCTCTCAAGTCCTAACCACATAGATTTCAAATATATTGGAAAATTCCACAAAAATGAGACCTAGTTTTGGTCTGTAAGTTATTCCTACTCAGCCTAAGTCTTATTTTTGGAAAACCTAAGCTGTCTCCACACTATATCAAGCCTGCTCATCCAAGTCTTCCATTTTGATGGATGTATTTAGGTTTATGCAACTAAACTTTTCCCCTTTCCATCCAGGGAAGAAGGAAAATAACATCATTTATATACCCAAGGTGACACAAACTGTCACATTCACATATCAAGTCTTGTAACAGAACTCAGTGCACATTTGCATGCTGAGTTTAATAAATATCATGAAAGCTGGAAAGTTCTAGTCCTAAACTACCTCACTGGCCTGAATGGTTAACCAGAACAACAAAATTCCTTGAAATAATTCTATCAAAATTCTAGTATTTCATTTTGTAGCAATCACTTTAAAATTTAATTCTCTATTTTTTTTTTTTCAGGTGAAATGTCTGCTTTCTTTAAACCCTAAAAAACCTCACACCTGCAACATATGGAAAATATCTTCTTTAAGTTGTAGGTTCATAAGCTCAACAGCTATGAAGTCATTTATTTATTTTACTGCTATTCTGAACTGCATCTACAGCTACTGACTGTCTAAATCAGATCAAAGTCAGGTGACTACATTGTGTTCTCATGCTATTGGTCATCTGCAACCAAAACCCATTATTATTTTTTGTTTTAACTACTTCTGATTTCATTGTTTCACAGACCTAATTATACTTGTCCTATTTATGTCCCAGTGACAACACAAGTCCCTTCAGCTTCCCAACCCACTTGATCCCACTGCATTTCTGTCTATTTTCACAAAGTTTCTAGGCACTCCCTGGTGTGCACTGAGCAAAAAGCTACTGTCACTTCCTCTATCAGTCACTGGGCTGTCAAACAAGCTGGAGGTGCTTTATTTGTTTAATTCTTTCTCAAAATGACAAGATTGAACTAAATTGCATTATTATGTACTTCAGTACAAGAAGATGGCCTGAACAATTCCTGTGGTTTCCTACACAGACTTTTTCGGAGAACAGGACAGTTCATTTTTACAATATCGCTACCACCAATTGCCTGTATCTTTCTTCCAGCATGATTGCTTCAGAAAAGCTAATTGTGATATTAAATATGGTCTTTCTGCCTGTCTGTCCTCAGGGTGAAGTCGAGAATGAAGCATGGTATTACAATCAAGCCTGACACATGTACAGAGCATGACCTTCTCTGGTCTCTCAGATATTGTGATTTCCCAAGCCAAAGAGAGATAGCAAAGTTAAAAGGCAAATATAAGCAGCACGGAATGTGCTTGATGCATGACCAGCAAAAGAAAATATTCTTGCAAATTTTCCTGAAAAGAACAAAGTTATTACTTTCCCAAGAAGGTAAGGCAAATTAGATGCAGGACTGGAGAATACTTGTATCTGTAATATTCCACAGAGTTCATTCTGTGTTCCAACTTACATGAAACAGCTACAGTCTGAAAGGGATCTTTTTGGAGGTAGGCAGCACTTTTGAAATACAGTTTAAAATTTACCTTCAGAGAAGCAGAATGAGTGAAAAAGTCTCAGCTCCACCCCTCCAGAACACTAGAGCAAATCACAAAAAGTACTATTTTTAATATAGCGTGACAGATTGGATGATCTCTTCTCTACAAAGCTGGTTTTTTGTTTTGTTTTTTACAGCTGACATGGATAATATATAGAAAGTAGCCCTTGAGAAGCTGTTCACTCTAGGACAGAAATAAAGTTATTATTTTGAAATTAACTTTTTGCACAATTTATCCATCTTTCCACGTTTGGCCAATGAATAGACAACTGATTACACAGAAACAAGTATCTTAATCCATGAAGGAAAGAGGCAAGGCTAGGCTGGTGGGAAAGGGTGGGGATCATCTTGCAACGAGCAAAACATTGACAGAAGCCAATACTGACAAATGGGAGGGTGGTACAACCAGCATTCTTCAGTTTTACAATGTGCACTTTCACTATATTAAACTGACGTTATATCTGAAGTTTCTGAACAGTTTCCTACTCCATGAGAAAATCTCTCGTGTTCAGCACCCGGACAGCGCACGCCAGGCACCAGGTTTCTTTCTAAATTTCTTTTAAAGAGAGAGAACCATTGCTCTGAAGAACAGAAACAATCATCTGTGTCAGCACGCCACATAGCTTTACCCCAGTGAGTCAAGATCATCAATTCTGGTTGTGTTACAGCACGTCTTTTGGCAAATCATTCCACCTTGAGATAAACACTAATTGTTAAAGAATTATTTTCATTGTGAAAACCTAGAATTTATTATTTGTCATAGCAACCAGCTTCAGCTTTTGCATTTTATAATCACAGCCGTTCTAGCCATTGGCAATACTCTCCAGCTGCAAATAAATAATTTCTTTCTCAATAATCAGTAAGAAACTGAGGAACGAACTCCTTCAGTCTTTCTTTTTGGGAGAGTTTTTCCAGAAACCGGACCATTTTCTAAACTGTCTCAGACATTTCATCATTCAGAATCCAGAATTCATCTGCATGTTTCACCAAAGTTAAAAGCAAAAATATTATAATCTCCTCAATTCTTAAATTCTCTTAATCCCGTGACAACTTAATTGTTTCACCACACCAGTGCAGGGCAGTCTGCATGCAAACTACCCTAGAGCACCTTTCAAGTGAGACCCTATTCCGGCATATATGCTTGACACACATCCTTTGTTCCTAACAGCGTGATCTTGTGTTCAATAACTCTAAAGCTGCCTGAGCAGTCAAATGAACCTATTTTGAGATTAATATAGTTGCTTTGCATAAGTTGAATCAGCAGTGTTATTCCTTCTTCCAGCCGTGGTCACTTTGATGTCTGGTAGCGTGGCAAACCCTCACTAGATTCCATTCATCGGGCTGTCCCAAGACACGGAGCAGGAACACAGCACCTAAGTTCTGCCCCTCCCTGCTTGACCCTTAAGGTTATCCTCACGGATGGAGGACTGTTGTAATACCCATTAAACCTAGTTTGGAGCTAGTGCTCCTTTCTTTTAGGATAATGCTTGTGCACAGCTTATCCTGTGTTATCAAGCACCACTCTGTCAGGACAAGACACCCATTCTTCGCTAGCTAGCATGCAGGCCCTTGCGCTGCCTGAGCAATTTGCCAAGAACCATTCCGTGTTTTCTTCTAGGTGATAGATAAAAATATTGACAGGCACTAAGCCAAGAATAGACCCACAGAACATATTAATCCTGAGGTGTGTCATGTGGCCTGGAGATTTTGGGGGGTTTTTTTGTAATCTATTTAATAAAATTCTCTGTAGTTTTTCTATGCAGATAAATGTTTTTAATTACTTCCATGACAGTAACTCAATTAACGTTATAGTCCATTATCACAGTATGTCTTTTCTAGCATATTTGTGAATCTTAAAAAAAATAAAATATATATATATGTATAAAAGAGCAACATCAAGTTTTCTGACAAGACCTAGTTTCCATAAAACTGAAAATAATGTTGCCATCTTTCAGGGTTTCAAGGGGTTTTGGTAGTTTTTTGTTGGTAGGGTTTTTTGGGTTTTGTTTTTTTTTTAAATCCCACATGAGCCTTTCTGTGACAGAATAGAATTGGTGCTGGGCTAATATATTTTGAAGTAGCATGAAAAAAATTGAGGGAATAAGTAAATCTGATTAATATGAGACCTCCCCCTCATACACTGCAATTGCACTTTGCTGAAAGCTAGAACCATATCTGGGAATACAAACTAGGTAAAGCTTATGAAAATTATCAGCAAGTTATGCAGAACCTTATATAATTATCTGTTAACCAGTTACAGCAGTATTTTGAGTCAGAAATATTACTGAAGGGGAAAAAAAAAGCAGGTTGGCTCAAGCATGGGAAAGGTTCTGTCTTCTTGCTCTAGTTAACTTTGAAGGGTTGAAGGTCAAATTTTGAAGTCACTAAATCTATCTCGAAAAGCAGAATAAAAAGAAATTTATGCGTAGGTATATTTACACGGATTTTTAAAAATGCAATAATGTTCCTTCACTTTTACGTGATACAATATTTTGAACGTATTTCTCAACCTCTTCTTTATCACTATATTTTCACTGAAAGTTCGGTAGAGAGAAAACTTTTTTTTTATGGCAATATGCTATCAAAGCATGCTGATTCATTCCTGTTCAGAGGATAAATTTAATCTCAACGTACTCAGAGTTGTCCCAGGACCTGAAAGAAGGAATCTCACTCTCACTAAAACAAATTACACACAAGTAATTTGCTTTGTAAAAGCTTAACATTCGTTCTTAATACATGGTCCAGGTTTCAGTTTGAAGTTTTAAAGCAATCATTTTCAAAAGAATCAAGCTTTAATTTTCATGTTAGAGCTTATGATAACCACTAATACATTACAAGAAGAGTAAATTGCAAAGCAAACAGTTATAGAGGCAAAAGAATAGAGCAAAGAACAATGATAATCTTATATTTAATCACGAACAATAGTCCAGCAAGACTTTGTTGGAACTCAGAGGTCTTCAGTCAATCTTAAGCACTGTGTCCAGTTAGCTTAGATTTATTTCTATTTATCCTGCTGCTGCAGTCAACGAACTAATAACCCCTCTACCACGTAGAAAACACAGAATCACTTTAAAAAAAAAATACTTTTGAGTTTTTCTTTATTATCAGTATATGCATGACTCTACTGCGTAAATGCAAGCTAAGATTGGTGTCCTTTGTACTGTATGCTATACACATATGTAATGAAAGGTGGAAGCTGCTCTGAAAATCTTACACTCTTTAAAAAGCAAAAAAAGGAGGAGGGGGAATAGAAAAAGACAGCAAGGTGCAACCAACGCCAAATGCAAAGAGGCATAAAGAGACTCTTCCCAAAACAAACACACAAATCCAAAGATAGTCCTAAAAATGCAGTCAGGTCTCAAAACTTCCCATCAATGGCTTTGTTCAGTAAACTACACTATCTACCATTAGAGGTTTTATTAAATTCCAAATGTATGATAAATGTGCAAATAAAATTACTTTAAGGTTTTCATCAACAATTCCCCCCCTGCCTTTCTGTCTCCCAGCAAATTTCTCTCTTAATTCTCCAGCAAACAATCATTACAGTCCATCTACTTACATTTAAAAATTAAACCAACAATTAGCAGATATTTCTAGCAAAAGCATTTCTTAAGAATCAGTATGGTGTTACAGTGTAGCAAAAGTGACATGATGATAGGTTACAGTGAGACGAGATAAAATCCTACTGCTAAACCAAACTGTAGGACGCCATGGGAATACGACATGAATCTTCATATTCATGAAGCTTATTAATAATAGCAAAATAGCCAATCTGTAAAATACAGCTAGATTCAACTACTGATTTCAAGACTTAAACATGAACAAAGAGAAGATGTTACCCAGGAGATGACTCTAAAAGATGTGCAGAGGCACAAATGTAAGTAAAAATCAAAAAACACAGATCAACAGATACTATAACATGGAAGAACTAGAGCAGCAGTCAAGGAAAGAATTAACATACATTTGGGAATTAAGAGAGTTTAAAATACAGTGTAACTGTATGGCATAAAAGGTCTCCATCAGCTGCACCACATGTTACCTGCCTATTGCAAAAAATAGCAGGTAAAGCACAAACCAAAAAGATTGCAAAGCATTAGGGGTCAAAGAACACGCATTTCTTTGCCAGAAACAATAGCAAGGGGACGCACGTTTCTCTTAACTGGAATTTTCTAAAATGGTGGTCAAACAGGGTATATTATGTCGTTCCTGGTGATTGATCAGGTTTCACCACTGCTTCTGATGCTGAAAATGTTAGCCAGGACATAGGAATTAATGTGAAGGGGACAATATGATTGTCCCAGATTGGATGCATCATTTCAGTCTGAAGACAGAACAATTAAACCAGGTGTGCAGACACACTGCCAGAATATGTTATGGGAGGGTGAGGGCAGAGTCTATGACGTTCATTTTCCACTGAGGACCTTGAAAAGGCAGCAAAATGTAGGGTGGAGACTTGCTAGCAGACAGCTTCAGAGTAATGCACTTTGATGTGAACCTGCAGTTGTGAAGGGCAGAAAGCTCAGTCCAGGATCCAAGCACTGGGTCTGAAGTAAGTATCTCAAACAGAAAATTGAGAGAGAAATGGTGACATGAGCTAAATCAGTGGGACCAAAGGTGGCCAAACATTGGTGGTATTGAAGAGTACTTGAATACCTAAATTTAACCTATGAAAACTTCAATGGGTAAAGTCAGATAATATTCAAATATCCTGAAGAGTAGTTGCAGTAAGAACGTGAGTGAAGGGGGCAGAGGAGGGAAATGAGTAGATCCGTAAGACTTCTTCCTTTGACCCACTACTGGATGATGGCCTAGGAGGATGCCAAAAAAGAGCACGCTCATGGCAGCACCCTTTCTCTTTCAAGTAGAACAGAAAAACATTGTCACTGTACAAGAGATTTCAAGGAAAAGTCACTTGTCAAGGATGAAGTGTTATCTGCAAGGGCTGGCAACTGGCCCCTAATCCAAAAGTTTTATGCTCAGTTTCTCTACAGTAACGAGTAAAAATATTATATTCAATCCTAACTCCATTACTCATACATCTCTGGACAGCAAATGCTTTTAAGTAGTAAATATCTAAATAATTTTTTCAAGTAACTTCAGGTCCTAGAGAAGGACAGGGGCTATAAGGGTTGAATCTGCATTTTGTTGACCTGTGGTTAACAAACTGAATTTCTTGTTCCCCTAAGGACTGTTTCCACCTTAATTTTTCAAAATATGCTGTTCTTTACCCACCTTCCCAAGAAAACCCTTCAGGCAAATTAACATTAAAAAAAAATTATCGACTGTACAAAACCAAAGAAATATTTAGAACTACGTTTCTGTTCTCTTGAATATCACTCAAATCTTCTCATTTAGAATGTAACTAGCAAATTATTCCTTACATTATTATAGATAAGGTAATTTCAGAAAATAATTACATACCAGATCACACCTTTGAATGAACAAAAAATCCCAACACAGGCCTACACATCGGAGAGATTACTTGCAAGAACTAGCCAAAAAATCCTGTAATTTCAGAAGGTTCTGGCACTAATCCAGCAAGATTCAAGTGCTGGCAAAGTGCCTGTGAGGTGCATCCTTTTTCACCTCCTGTTTCAAAAATACATTAACAGGAACAAGAGAATACAAGGTTAGTGCAAGGGGGAAAATGCAGAAGAAAACAGATCTTTCTTTGGGAATTATTTGTTCTGCAACTTTAAAATATAGAAGACACGCTATGTCATCAGTAATTCTTAAAATATAACAGCAGCTGTGCCAGGGAGAAAAATTATGTGTGTTGTCTCAGTGCTAGCTCTAGCAGGAGTGGAAGAATGGTTCCACAAGGCAAAATGAGGAATCTTAATCTTCAGTCCTCTACAGAGCACTGATCTTTTTCGTACACCTTGCTTTCTAACGTGCATGATGAAATTTTTCCTAATGAACCACAGTTCCTTTCAGCCTTCCTACACACATACACAAAAAATGTTGCTTCCAAGCTCCAGACAGCTTTTGTTGTACAAAGAGCTTAAGAACTGCCTTCACTAAAAATTCAGAGATTTAAAAGCTCAGATGTCTTCATTTATTTCTTGGGTTCTATTTGCACTTAGTAGTAAACAGAAGCCAGAAGCAATATTTGTTTCCAGGAATGTTTCTGAAGATACAAATTTCAGTGTAGGAACAACCGTCAGAAAAATCTGTGAAATTTAAGTCTGTGAGCACACTCCTTAATGCCTGTACTTGCATGCTTTCTTTTTTTTTGTCACTGCCTCCATCAAAACAAACAGAACTGATATGCTTTGCGGTCAGCATTGTGGTTTAAAAGGAAGCTGCCTTAAGGTCATAAGGCCATATACACATCCGTTTTTCCATGGTGCTCCTACAGTAGCAGTACTTGCTCCACAATACTACAATTTTGAACACAGAAGCAAGAATTTCTTAACTCAGAAATGAGGGATCAACCGATTGCCTGCAACTGCTTCAGCATATAAGGGGTTTTACGAAGCATAGAAAACGCTGGATTTGATGAAGCTAAGATAACAAAAATTTTTATTTTTCTTGTGTTGAATGCACTACAATACCCATACTCTCTGTGGGAGCACAAGCTCACCTTTTAAGATTGCTGTTAATTACCTGTGGTCCTTTCATACCCCTTACCATTCTAGTAAACTCCATTACCTAGTGCTCTCTCCATCTGAAATGTTTTCATTCCAAAAGCTCTCCAACTGCATCGTTTACAGTCACGGCTAGAGTTTTCCCTCTTCCTGTTCTCATCCCAGATACTCTCTCTGCTATCTTCTCACCTTGCACCCAACTGAACCTGCTCTTATCACTGTCCAGCAACATCCCTCATCCAAAGCTCAGAGCTAATTTTCCTACTTCAGCTTTCTTTCCTCACCAGATAGATACCTTCAAGTCAAACACCATGATCATCTTTCAAGAGTCTTGTCCTTCCCCTTGGGCTTTGCAATCCTTTTTTGCCCTAATCTCTGCCTCTGTGCATCTTTCAGATACTCCTCCACAGCCTGGCAGACATAAATGTTTGCACAAAACTCTGCTTTGGGAGATGATTTGCTCTTCTGAAATCTAAACTGCAACTCTAACACTTGAACTGACTTACGTAAGGCAAAACGGTATCAGGTACTTACACAGTGCTAAAGCTGATCCATGGTTTGAGGAAAGGCCTTCCTCCCGACCCACTATCTGCGACGATCCTCAAGTGCTGCCCTCCCTCAGAGCAAACCAGGACTGCTCCGGCATGACAGGCACACACCCGTACAGCTAGGGCACTTGTGAGGTTCAGGGACCTTTTTTGGGTCCTGGAGGTTCCAGCTTTTACTTTTGGAACTGAAACACAATTCTGAGTTGCCACTGTTGTGGTAATTGGTTGTGCATTTGGAAGAGTGTAACAGCACTGCTTAAACATACAGCACCGCCCCTAAGCTTTTCTGTGTTTATTACAAGCACACCAGACACTGCTATTTTAGAGTTCATGGAAGAGTAGGTAGCTTGCAAACTACTTCTGATTAAATAAGTAACACAAGTCAGGAAAATACTTACCCTTGGAAATGAAATCTTTCTAATCTGTTCAGAAGCTCTCCAATTTCTAATGTCCAACCCAATGTCTGTCTTAGACTGATCTAGAACCTGCAGGTTTCTAAGTAGTAAGTGGAATTTTGCTTGTAAGTCATTTAATTTTGTCCATGATGTATAAACTGAAGCTAACTTTTATTTACAACTATAAAACCTCTCCAATGACATAACTTTATCTTACAATTTCCACATTTTTTTCCAGTTGGAGGGGTTTTATCTTCACACATGTAGAAATGCATGATGATTATTAAAAGTCCTCCAAAGCCACCTACCAACAACCCCCCCACCCCTATACTCTACTATTTAATTCAGCATCAAGTTTTTACAGTTTAGTAACTTCCTGAGCAGTGCAAAAGCTGTACTTTCACCAGCTTAAACCTGAAAGTGAAAACTACATGTATTTTGAAACTCATTCTCTATGAAAACCATTCTTCTTTCACAAAGTATGAGTCACAAAGCCTACAAGTTCATTACCTACATGTAGGATTAATGTTTCTGGATGCTTCCAGTACCAATTTTCTAACCTTCAAGAGTTTCAGACTGTAAGTTTAGACACTGGGAGAAAGGAAACCCCAGCTTTGCAAGCAGCAACACCGGTTATTGAAATGCTAGTTTTCCTTTAAATATAAAAGAAATAATAACATTTGCATTTAAACTGCAGTGATTAAGCTCTGAAGAGCCAGAACTTAAAGTCACTTATCTTTTGGGGGGAATTTTATAAATCCCTGTCTCAGTAGCAAGTGCTGAATAGAGACAAAACAGACTAGCCCTGGTATTTGCTTATTATAAATTTTACATCTGCACAATAAAAGACCTTAATATTTACGATTATAAAACTGTTTCCATAGCAGACAGTGCTAGGTGCTCACTACATAGAGATGGAAAAGTATGAATGGTTCCATCAGTGCTATAAAAAACACCCCAGACAGACGGACATTTATCTAAGGAGCTTGCCACCTAGTGCAGAGAAACCAGAGTAAATGTATGGTTCAAAATAGCATTCGGGTTTCAAAATGGGTCTGAGGCAAAAGACTAAGAGCAATTCTGAAGACTGTAATATACAGTAATACATTCTGTGTCTTGGATACCAGGATCAGTTAGTTGTGTTCAAATTTAATCCTTTGTAGTTTATTGCTTTAGCTAAAAATATACTGATAGGGAAAAAAACAAAGTTTTCTTCCAGTGTGATGAATTCGTCATGATACTCACAGGGAGCATTTTATCTTTTCTATCCTTCAGTCAGGGAAAAAAGTGGAAAAAGTCAATTTTCATTCATTTTGTAAAAAAAAAAAAAAGAAGTTTTCTTTGTCTCTGTAGCCATACTGAACACAAATTTTATTATTCATGCAGTTGCAATAAAAGCCCTAGCCACAGACTTGTTTTACCTATTACTAAAGAACAAAATCAGTCATTGCCATAGCCAGTTCCGTTCAACACACAAAGTATAAACTTGTTCTTGCCTTTTCCACCGAGATACAGACAAAACAAATTTTAACCATAAAAACCTGATTTAACTTTTAAAAAAGGATCTTCAAAAATGCATCTTTCATGAACTAGACAGGTTTTGGCACTGCAGATTTTCACTTCAGAAGAAAATTTTCACTTATATGCAGACATGCCTTTACAGTTCAAATTCTATAATAAAATCTCTCTTAAACCCAATGGCATCCTTTTCTGATGTAACCTTCCACAAAAAAATGAACACAATAGGTTTTCCACACTGGTAGCCCCTTGCCCTAATATGAACTGCTCCCAGATGGGCTACATGCAAGTCGATTGCTCACATTGCATACTTGATACAATCTGGAACTGTACATCGCCATGCAGGAAAAGTTTCTTCTTGGTTTCAGTAATGCCAATCGGTATGTCCAGGAGAGCGATTTCTGATACTCCCTTGCTTACACAATGTAGGCACTCTGGACCAGAACGCAAAAAGCACACGACTTTTGCAGAACACCAACAGTGCAAATTTCTTGGGTTTCAGTGTGACATATACCCCTTTAGCAATGCCTAGTGAAGACGTGAAATGAAACGTGTTTCACATATTTGTACTTTTTCTCTCAGTCCACAAAGATAGCAAGAGCAGGACCAGCAACAATATTCCAAATGGAACGGATAGCTCACTTTCTCTTACCAGAAAAATTATTGGATGAGCCAATTCAGTTAGCGTTTGCCAATGAATCAAGTGGCTGCCCTAATGGTGTGCTCTACTGGAACTGTAGCTCTTCCACAAGGTACAATTTGATATTCTTTGGTGGCTCCGCAGATGAAGTGGTGGCTGCTTCACCCAGCCATCTTCTGCTCTTGAGATGGGTGGTGGCTAGTCTTTTTGGTTCCCGACCCTCACAGATGTTAGGGTTATAGAGTTTGGGCTTAACTGTCCAAAATAACTGTCCTAACTCTAATCCACAAGAAGCAGGATCAACAACGGCAGAACTATTTTAGGTTTACTAATAATTCATGTAATCTTAAAAGCAAAGCAAAGTTAAAACTCCACCTCTTTCCACTTTCTTCTTTTGAGGGATCCATTTCTTTCTGCTGTTCAATTTCGTAAAATATCTCCTCATATATTCCTCTCCAAATTTTTAATCCCAGCAGTAAATCTACTTTAATTTTCCAGAAAGACTTGTTTCAGATTTCATACACAGAAATCAAAATACTTCAAGTTTAATAATTGAAAAAACCGTAACATTTTGAATATTTAAATGAAAAACTCCACTCACACATATTCATTATGTAACAGGGTTAGAAAGTGATAAAAGAAGAGTTTTAGAGATTGCAATAAAGGCACCTTTTTATTTACCCAAATTCCAGGTACTCATACCTGTAGCACCATAATTCGATCAACTCTCTGGTTACCAGAAGGACCATGTAGAAAAGCACAATCAAAAAAGGATCAAATGAAGTTACCAGCTGTTCTTCATATACTAAACACATTTTCTTCCTAGAAGGTTGCTTTCAAATAAGGTACACGAAGCAGGCTGTATTAAGCAACTCCGTAAAAGAAACAAGGAGCATTCGAAGAGATTTAAACGTAAAACCAGAAAGCCTATTCCAGAAGTATTCTGTATCTCAAGAGAAAACACAACCCAGACAACAAGCAACTTTCTTGGTGTCAAAAGACTACTTCAACTAATGTATCCTGCTACCGAATTATTTTGTGAAAGAAAAATAAAATTAATTTAAAAAATTTAAAAACCAGTCAAACAACAACAACAACAAAACCACACTGAAAAATGGAGGCTACTCGATATCCATTTTTCCATTTTAAAAAATTCAGAAATCTGTATGAACTGATTGCATGGTAAATATCAGAAAGCTATAAATTAATATATTTTAGTAATGCATAATACTATTTAAGAACTATGAACTATTTTTAATTCCTGATGGTTCTTATTTCATTAGGATTAGCAATAAGACATGAATATTGTTAATTAATCAATAATATAGGAGTAACTATAAATCATAAGCAAGTCTGACTGCCATACTGATCCATGTTCAAATCTAGGGGAGCACTATCAGTATGTTTAAGTGTCAGTAAAGGAGTTTTATCTTTTAGGATTTCTTTTTATCATAATGAGAAGGAACTCCTTACTTAAAGAATCCTCTAACTTAAAGCTAGAATAACATTAAGAAAACTGGTTTTGAACATTCTAAATGTTCAAATTATTTTA
>NW_010406801.1:25191-25483 GCF_000710305.1 Buceros rhinoceros silvestris | reverse complement strand
GGGTGCGGAGTGTGAGCCGGGCGCCGGTGTGTCAGTTGGGTTTGGGTTGTTCTTGCCAATGTTACTGCTCTTACAGCACTGTTTCTAAAACACAGTTTAGGGGCTACGTGCCTTCTTGTGCAGTTTGCCTTGTTGACCCGGGTGTGTGTGGAAGGCTGCATCCTGTCACCAGCTGCTGATGGAGGCAAAGCCGCTGCAGTGCCTGCCGCCTGGAGAAGACTTTCCTAGTGCCCCTTGTTACCTGGCACACCGTTGTTACTGCCGGTGGCCGGAGGATTTTACGGCAGGGCCA
>NW_010406801.1:17580-25076 GCF_000710305.1 Buceros rhinoceros silvestris | reverse complement strand
TTTACGGCAGGCCAATTAGTTAGTGAAGGGTTTCACAGCTGGAGACCTGGTGGGTTGGGGCATTTGTGGTCCACGGAGAGCTGTAGCTCAGCCGCGGAGAACACCACGTGGGAAGAAGAACTGAAGATGGAGCGGTTGAGCGCGTTGAAGAGTGACGATCATCTGCAGAAAACAGAAGTGCAGGGGAGTGCTGTAAGAGGATAGAATGGGATTGAGGCCAAGTCGGCAGAAGCGAGCAAGTACAAAATGGTCAGTGCCATGTTCTAAAAGTGGCAAAAGATCGCTGTTGATAGTTAGGGCAATCTGAGATCTGAAAAATGTTTGCTCTTCATCCATAGGGAAGGTGAAATTTTTAAAGTGCGCCATGAGCGTGGGCTCAGAGGACCAACTTACAGCTGTGCAACGGGTCGAAAGCCTGCCAGGATAAACTCTAGTTTTAGCCGAGTGGAGAACTGCATGTGGAGTCTTTTCCTCTGCAGAAACAACGGAGAGAGGATCCTTTCCCTTTCTCAGACCAACGGTCGTTGCAGTGACTCTGGTCATGACAGTGTTGCCACTCTCTGGTGGGGTGCTAAGTACAGTGCCTGGAAAAGAAGCAAGGTTTTGGTTTCATCTCTTGTCTCTGGAATACAATCAGCTTATGTATTTAGATTGTATGATTGCTTACAGTTCTTTGAGAAATAGTGTGCGGGTGTTTTAAGGAGTTGCTGACACTGGAAAGGGAGACACGTGGTGCTCTCCAGTGGGCCAATACAGAGGTTGAGTCACTCCAAGATCAACCCTTGTGTTAATGAAGGCAGAATTTTTCAGTTTAAAGAGCTTTGCATTGTGGTTAAGGACATCTTCTGTATTCCGTGTATGTATTGGTCTCAGCAGTTCCAGTGTTAGGAAAATCTTCCAGTATTTCAGATTTTTTGCATGTCAGTACAGAAAGCGTAATGGGATTTCTTCTGTCCCCAAGAAATCCAAAGTCTATGTTGTCTGGATTCTTATGACTAAGGAAGGAGAATTTGAGCATATATTTGAAAAGCTGTGTGCGTACGTAATTTAGCTGGTGTCTTGGAAGGATTTGCCTTCTAAACCGCAGTTCCTGCCGAGTGTGTCCTGTGAGGCAGGAAGCTCTGTGGCTCCCACACCTTAGAACAAAACACCCCCTGGAGCTGCCTCTTTCTGTTGACTTCTAGTTGAGATGAAACACCTACAGCTTTTAGACCAGCACCTTCTATGAGAGGAGCTGTCCTCTTCAGCTGCTTGTGATCAGGATGGAGGAGGGGTTTCCGTGCGGGGCGTGTCAGCCATGCCTTCTGCAAACCGGTGTTCTCAGGCTGTGTGTTCAGGTGCACGTATGTGATGTTGAGCATAAGTCCTATTTGGAAGTTAACGAGTTTTGTGTTCCTTAGCTCCCCAAACGACTGCGACCCGTTTTAGTAAGCATCCTTCGTACAGTCAGGAATAACAAGGCCCTCGTTTAACTGATGTTTCCCTTGCTCAGGTTGAAGTTTAACTGTTTGCTCAAGTATCGTTTGTTGTAACTTTCACTAGAATCAGATGAACGCGACACACAAAGTCTCTCCTGGATCGGTGTGTGTAGCAGAGGGTCATGACTGGAAGCCCAGTGTTCTTCACTGGTTCAGTGTGACCTATTGGTGGGTCAAGCCATTTCTCGGGTTTTTTTCTTTGTTAAACTTGTCCGTTAAATAGGCGTTTTACAGCTGGGCTTCTGATTTAATGTAGATGACTCAAGGAATTAGTGCTGGGGTGAGCTGCTCCTCTTTTTTTCTGGAAAACCTGAAACTCCTTTTCAGAACCACAATAATTTTTGCTTTCCATTAGGAATCACGACACGTGCAGCAGCAGAATTGCTGCTGAAGTGGTTATCTGTAACGAGGTCTCTCAATTTCTATTTTGTACCAGTACGAAATGTGGTCTCAGTGCTACTTTACTAGTCTGTGTGGTGTTGAAGGATTTGCAGTGAAGTAGAGACTTGGAATTTCTGTAAAAGTATTTGCTACGTACCAGCAGTACTGCGGGGAGAGAGAGAGACAGATTATTTCTTAAGATCTTGAAAGCATGGTATAAAAAAATTTTCCACATTCCCGCTTGCAAGTTAAACCCAGTGCAAACAGAGGTCTCTTTCACTCATAAGTACTTGTTTAACGCTGGCTCTGCTTTGGAGACTTACTGATTTTGGTGTATTCTAGGCCAGGAAAATCAAAGTCACGTTGTGAAAATATGCTCCTGAAATAAGTTATTACCTTTTAATGCAGTTGTAAAGGATGACTTCTTGGTTAAGGCTCTGGCCTGGGACCTGGGAGTTCAGACTGAGTTCAGCTCAAGGCTCTGACCCTGACCAGAACCATAGGCACGGCAGTCTTTCTGGGTCGCAGAAGACAGCTCTTGGGCTGAAGAATCATATTATGTGTATGACTACAGCAAGCATACAGAACAGTCTGCTCCTGATCTGACAGGTGTTACTGTCACGTCATCAATCGTCGTAACTTCTGTGTTACCCCTTGTGTCTCTTTACAGCCCACATCATGGCGGACGTGAAACTGGTGACGTCTACTCGGGTCTCCAAAACCTCCCTGACGCTCAGCCCCCCTGTCCCAGCTGAAGCACCAGCATTTACTCTTCCCCCTCGAAATATCCGAGTGCAGCTGGGAGCCACCGCAAGATTTGAGGGGAAGGTAAGACACACGTGATGGAGGGCTTCTCCACTTGGTTTTGCCCTTTCCTGAAGACACCTAATGGGCTGCCAAGGTGGTGAAGTTGCTTCTGTGATACGGGACCTTTACTCAAGCAGAATACCCCAGTGTTGTTCCTGAGTCGGCAGGAGCTTACCGGTCTGAGTGGAGGGGAGAGTTGGAAAACCCAGTACGTTCCAAGCGTAACCCTGCTGAGCGTGCCAAGCTTATTATCAGCGGAAAACCACTCCAAGTGCTGTCTCTACTCGCAGAGCACATATTCTCCTACTGCACATTTGTCTCCTTGTACCCCAAATCTGCCTTTTGTCAAGTTCCTGAAGCTTTGCTTGTAACACAAACCTAACCCTGCCGCACCGCGTTCTTCGCAGTAGCTAGGAACACGTAATAAAGGGATTTGTGATCTCTCTGTATCTGCACTGCCTGCTGTTCTTGCTGCTAATTGGGGAGCAAAAAGTGTTTTTAGAGGAGAGAGAGATCTGTTCAAGGACGTTTGTTAACCCTTAAAAAGGTTTAAGAAGATTGGGGTGTGGATCCCTGGTTCTCCCCTGCCCCTCATCCTTGGGACATTGAACTGTGCTTACTGTCATCCATATTCCCTTCGCATTTCAATCCTTGTGGTAGCTGTCTTCCTTTCTCCTCCTGTAACCAAGTCTTTCTCCTGGAGCTATTAGTTTTCCCATGGCCCTTTCAGCTTCCGTGTCAAGCTCTGATTGCGTGCTGGCAGCTGTATCATCAAACTGACCGGGCTTTCAAGTGGTGGAACTTGTCTGACAGAGGCAGGAAGCCACAGCTTCTCTGTAATAAAAGCAAGGGCTAGAAGGAATTTGGGAAATTCCTGAGTTTTGAGACTAAGGTAAACAGAGGGCTGGTTAAGGGTATCTGATATTTATCTCATTTGTTTAATACAGAGCAGGCAAGGAACTGGGGTTTTTCAACAGGAACTGGGTGGAAAAAACCTTCTGGAGTATAGAATTTTTTAAGTGCAAACCCAAAACTCGGAAGTAGTTGTTGGGTCTGACTCTTTGGAGAAAAGTTGGCATTTTTCATAGAAAGCAGATAGTTCCAGTGAAAGCATTTAAAGAACAGGTTTTTATCAAACCTTTAGAAATATTTCTTTAAAAATTCGCTTACGTTTATTATGTTTTTAAGGCACCAGTCAAAAACCCTCTGTGTATGTGTGACATTAGCCAGTCCCAGTGAGCATTCCCTTTCTTGCTGTTTTTATCCTTACCCCCCGTCATTATTTCACTTTGCTTTGTGGCAGAAGAACGGCAGCATGTTCCTTCTTTACGCATGTGGCACCTGTGCACAACACTGCTCCAACCCTGGCTCTTCCTGAGAGCGCTGCAGCTGGAAATAACGCACAGTGACATCCGAGCACAAGCACGTGGTGCTGCTCACGTTTGCTTTTACACTTCTCATGTTTCCTAATTAAAAGCTCAGGTGGGGTGTTTCCAATTTTTAGGGCGCTCCACAAACTTTCTATCCTTAGTTGAATGGAAGCAATTGTAAAACGCCGTGACCTACCAGCTAGAGCGCCATCACTGCTTTGCATTTTTTCCAGATCGAGTTTCAAAGTGTTAATTTTTCAGGGATACCTATTGCCTTTGCTTTCAAGGCTCGAAGAATAAAGCCTGAGGAGTGTTTTTAGTAGCTTGGAAAAAATACATAAGTTCAATACTAATTAAACTGACAGGCGTAATTTCCTTGGAGGAGTAAAGCTTTGAGTGAAGTCCTGGATTGAACCTACTGGATGGAAATCTAAACTCCGGTTCTACCCATCCGGTATATGAGCATGGCTGAAACCTTTAATTGTCTGTCCCTAAAGTGGGGATGATAATATACCAGTTGCATGTGTGTCGTATAGCTGAAATAAGCCTCCAGTCCTCCAAGTCCTTTTTGTGAGTGCCAGGAAGCACAGCTCTGCTGAAAGACACGTGAGAGCTGCAATTACTTTGTGGCAAGTGGCCTGCCTGAATGGTTTGGCAACCCAAGACAGCGACTACGGCCGCTGTCTTTGGCACTTCAGCCTCTAGCCGTGCATGGAGCTGTTTCCTGGGTGTTACTGAGTCCAGTTTGCCACCCCGGAGGAACTTTTGTTTTACTGCTCCTAGCTAACACAAGTGAGAGGAAAAATGTAACATGTTCAGGGTGAGGGGGAATGCATGAGTACAGTTCAAAAGGATACTGTCACTGAAGAGCTGCAGCAGCCTGCAGAGCTTGTATCACCTGGGTCTGCCTTCAGCGGGTTCGTATGATGGTGCTGCTTCTGTCACTTCAATGTCCCAGAGGTTGAGAAGGACAGTGGGCCTGTTCAGAGGGACAATCTTAACAAAACGAGTTTGTTAAGGTTGAGTTACAGGGCTAACTAAGGAACATACTTAGGGTTTTCTATCCTGGAAAATAGGCTACAGATGTTATGACGGGTTGTTGCTTGTACTCTGCTTCATCACACAGTGTAAATATTAAACTAGAGGCAGGCTAGAGAGAAAGCTTTAAAAATGGCTAGACAGGAGATTTTCTTCAAAGAGTTCCTCTGCAGTGGAATCTGTCTTATCAGGAAGAACAAACATTTTGATAATCCAGTACAGGATATTAATTGATATTGTGTGATCCTGTGCTCATTAAGAGAACAAGGAAGAGAACGCCCCAGAGCCAAACTCATTGCTCTTCTTTGCAGTGGAGGGTGAGGTGAGTTGTGTGAGATGGCAATTCAAGATGGAGAGCGCAGAGATTGAGGAATAGCCCGTAAATGGAGGAAGCTGGAGGGAGAAAGGAGCAGGAGTTGCCATGAACAGGAATGCTTTTTTTTCCTGTTCCTCCGATTACCACCGTGCTTTTCTTCCTAAAATCTCAGCAGGGTGCTCTCTGTCAGACTGCAGATCTCAGTTTCCCGATGTGACCTCAGCATGAGCAGTTAGCTCATCATCTTCCAAGTGAGCTTGGCCTGGAGCATCAGCTGAGGGGTTGAACCACTTAGTAAGGCAAAGGCAAGGTTACCTTCCTTAGAATCTCCCCAAATCTCTGCTGTGTGGACGTATCAGGAGTTCATCAATCAATCGCTGAGGTGGTTTTGAGGGAAACCTTCCCAGATTATTATGAAATCATGTTGTGGGTTCTCAGCTCGTTGGGAATCAACTGCTGTGTGCTGTTCTTCACTGGCACGTCATGCCTGAGATGAACAGCTCAGGGTGGTAGTAGTAACAACTCCTTGTGCCTTGTAGCTTGTCTGTCAGAGCCTTTAAGATGCTCTTGGAAAAGAAGAGCAGCCCGAGATGTTACCAGGCTTTTTGGTTTTTTTTTCTGTTGCCCTCATCACTGCAATATTTATTAGTGCTTTGCAGTGTTAAATTGTGATTGGATGTCTTTCTAATTCGTCTGAACATCCCTGGGTTTTATAATGCCCAGTGGCACACTAATGAAGGAGATGCCTTTCATTGTAACAAATATCGTGGGGGTTTCTGTGACAAGTGTCACATGAGAGGACAGGGGAATCCTTTTCAGCCTTAGCGCCTGACGAAGCATCAGTAACTTATCAAGCAGGGTGGTGTTTTCATGCTGCTGATAACATCTGATCAGTTTGTAATCCAAGCACAGTACCCTATCAAATTCTTTCAGACTTTGGGTGTTCCTAAAATTCCCTTTGCAAGCCTGTGTGGGATGACTGAATTGTAACATGGAGCACATTGCTGTGCTGACCTACAAGCACAAGAGTTAGCCATGTCTCTAGTTTAAACTGTGATTTGTTTCAGTCTTTCTCTCTCCCCTAAACTCAGCTGCACTATTCCATAGCAAAGGTTCAAAACATCACCAACAGATACAAACAGTCTGATTTTCCATACAGTCACATCCTTGAAACATGTCCGTGACTCCTGCGATCTTTTCTAACTCTTCTAAGGATGGCAAGTGTATGTTAATAGAGTGGGGCAGGCAGAAGCCCCCAGAAAGACTTTTCACTGGAATTTGCAAATCTGTGTAAGTTTCCTTTGCTTCTGAGGGACAGAGGGTGGCTGCGGATTCACCCAGCTTAGCCTGGTTTTGTGCCTACTCAGTTTCTTAGTGTCCTCTTTCCTGCTCTTTCAGAGGCTACAAGCTCAGTGATTCAAGACTGAAGCCTGTCTTTTGTCTCAAACTCCATCCTTTTTGAGGAGACCTTCTCCTTCGTATTTAGGAGTTTGACCTCTGAATATTGGATGACTTTATTTACCCAGCTCTAAGTTTCCACTGTAACTGCTTAGAGGAAGAGATGTCTCCATGGTAGAATGTAGCAGGTATTTAAGTCTTGCCCTGACTCCACCCTGCATCCACCTTGTGCTCACGGCTTACATGTTGCTCTCACTCTGAATCGGCCCATCCTAGCGTTAAGGTTCAGGTTCAGCTTCTGCTTGGGTTTGTGAGCCTTGCCACGTGTATTAAGATGAGAAGCTTACCCTCCAGTTCTTTGTGTTTAGAAACACTGGTAAGCGCTTTCATGACTGTCTGAAAAAGCCTTAGAAAGTGGGTTGGCTTTCTGCTGCAGAAAAAAAACACTAGGACCCCGAAGTCCTGGCGATGTGTGTAGGTGAATAGGGCAGCAGCTGGACTGACCTCAGCAGGGCTCTGCACTGTGACTGCCTACGTAACAAGTCAGTGAGTGTTGGTGCTCTCACCCAGGTTTCCCTAGTGCATGTGAACTTCTGTACTGAAAGATACTTAAAGGCATAGAGAGATTTAATTAGGTTTCTGCAGCAAACTGATGGAGAAGCTGAGAATAAAAAAATAAGACTCTTGACTGTTCTCTAACTGCTGAAC